>NC_025999.2:48812593-49112593 GCF_000442705.2 Elaeis guineensis | reverse complement strand
GGCACCAGTGCTGTTGCAGTAGAGCAGGATCGGACCATCGAGGGAGGGTGCTATTCAGAGCTCGGTGATGAATTTTCTCAGCCACACAGCTTCTTTTGCGGCATCCGATGCTGCGATGTACTCTGCCTCATAAACAGAGTCTGCCACAGTATGCTGCTTGGAACTTTTCTAGAAGATGGCTCCACTATTCAGAGTAAAGATATAATCTGACACACTTCTACTGTCATCATGGTCAGATTGAAAGCTGGAGTCTGTAAACCCCACAAGTTTCAGATCTGACTCGTCATATACCAACCATTGGTCCTTAGTATTTCTCAAATACTTAAGGATAGCTTTAACAACTTTTCAATAGTTTTCTCCAAGATCAGATTGGTATCTACTCACTACTCCTAGTGAGTATACCACATCTGGCCTTGTACATATCATGGCGTACATGATAAATCTCACAGTCGAAGCATATAAGACTCTATTCATACGTTTTCTCTCTTTAGGAGTTATTGGATAATCATTCTTAGAGAGAGAAATTCCATGGCCTATCGGTAGATAGCCCTTCTTAAAATTCTCCATGCTGAACCTCTTCAGCACAGTATCTATATACGTGGACTGGGATAATCCAAGCATCCTTTTAGATCTATCCCTATAGATCTTCATCCCTAGGATGTAGGATGCTTCATCCAAGTCCTTCATGGAGAACTGCAATGACAACCAAACTTTTATTCCCTGTAGTGTGGGGATATCATTCCCGATTAAGAAAATATCATCCATGTACCAGACAAAAAATACCACAACTGGACTATTTGCCCATTTATAAATGCAGGGCTCTTCTCCGTTCTTAATGAAGCCATACATTTTGATCACCTTATCAAAATGCATGTTCCAACTCCGAGAAGCATGGTTCAATCCATAAATGGATCTTTGAAGCTTGCACACCTTGGACTCATCTGTGGATGTAAACCTTTCGGGTTGTATCATATACATCTCTTCGGTCAGCTCTCCATTCCGAAAAGCTATCTTTACATCCATCTGCCAGATCTCATAATCCAGATGGACAGCTATTGCAAGCATTATCTGAATGGATTTAAGCATTGCCATAGGGGAGAACATCTCGTTATAGTCAATGCCATAATGTTGACAATATCCCTTGGCAATCAGACGGGCTTTATAGGTCTCCACCTTTTCATCTGCGCCCCTCTTCCTTTTGAAGACCCATTTATACCCAATGGGTTTAACCCCTTCAGGTGGGTCAACCAATGTCCATACATCATTGACTTTCATGGACTCCATTTTGGATTTCATGGCTTCAAGCCATTTCTCAAAATTAGATCTCTGCATTGCATCTATATAGGTGATCGGATCCTCATCATTCTCATCAAGTTCGATGGGATCACCATCCCAAACTAAGAAATCGTAGTATCTGTCTGGCTGACACGGTACTCTATCGGATCGTCTTAATGATGCAGGTACATTGGGCTTCGGATCTGATCTAATCAAATCCGACTCAGGTTCAGCTATTGGTGTCGGTCCTTCTACCTGTTGAACTTCATCAAGTTCAACTTTAGAGGCAACGGTTCCTTCACCAAGGAATTTCTTTTCTAAAAAGATTGCCTTAAGGCTGATGAACACCTTTTATTTATCAGTATGGTAGAAAAAATATTCTTTGGTCTCTTTGGGGTATCCTATGGATGTGCATTTGTTAGACCTAGGTCCAAGTTTGTCTGTAACTAACCATTTGACATAGGTCGGATACCCCTAGACCCTAAGGTGTGAAAGTGCTGGCTTACGTCCTGTCCATATCTTATATGGAGTCTTAATTATAGACTTACTAGGAACCCTATTTAATAGATAACAGGCCAATTCGAGTGCATATCCCTAGAAGGATATCGGTAAGCTGGCAAAATCCATCATGGATCAGACCATATCTAACAGAGTCCGATTTCTCCTTTCAGACACACCATTATACTATGGTGTTCCTGGAGGAGTCCATTGAGAGAGAATCCCATTCTCTCTTAGATATGTAAGAAATTCACCAGAAAGGTATTTCCCTCCTCGGTCAGACTGAAGAGTTTTAATACTCTTCCTAATTTATTTTTCTACTTCACTTCGAAATCGTTTGAACATTTTAAATGAATCCGACTTATGTTTCATCAGATAAATATATCCATATCTGGATAGATCATTCGTGAAAGTGATGAAGTAGAAATATCCACCTCTAGCACTTGGACTCATGGGCCCGCATACATCAGTATGTACTAGGCCCAAGAGCTCAGTAGCTCTCTCACCTTTTTCAGTAAGAGATGACCTAATTATTTTACCAAGAAGACATGACTCACAGGTTGGAAGTGATTCACAATCACTGACTTCGAAGATTTCCTCTTGAGTCAACCTATTTATCCTGTACTTGTTTATATGACCTAGCCTACAGTGTCATAAATAGATATTTGATACACTATCTAATCTAGGGTGCTTGCCAGTAGAATAGACTACGTTAATAGGTTGTGATAACATATACATACCATTGTTCAAATGTCCACAAAAAATAGTAATACCATTCACAATGATATTACAAACTTGTTTCTTTATTAAAATTTTATAATCATTTTTAGTCAGAAGGCCTACAGAAATAACATTTAAAAAAAAATTGGGACAGAAATGACAATCATTAAGAACAACGGTATGGGACTCAAATACAAGTTTCAAGATTTTTAATGCTAGAACTGAAACTGATCTTCCATCTCCAACGTTCAGGATCCTCTCACCTTGCTTGAATCTCCTACTGACCTGCAACCCCTACAACGAATTACAAATATGGTAAGGACTATCGGTATCCAATACCCAGTCAGTTATATCACAAATAGAGAAATTACAAGGAGTTATCATATAAATACCTTGCCCAGCAACAGCTTGCTTCTTTCTCTACTTGTTCGGATCCAGGGAAGCAATGTACTGAGGATAGTTCCTCTTTCAGTGCCCCGCTTCTTACAAAAGAAGCATTCAATTTGACTCTTAACGGGCTTGATCTTTCTGGTCTGATCCTGCACTGATGTCCTAGTCTGAACTTGCACCTTCTTCACTTTCTTCTTCTTGTTCTTCTTCCCTTTCTTAAAGGGTCGAGAACCAGAAGATGAATCTCCCACTAAGTTCACCGACTCCTTGTGGAGTTGGTGATCCTTCTCAAAGTTCTGAAGCAACCCCAGTAACCCCTGGTAGTTTACTTCAGACTTTGTTATTCTATAATGAGTGAGGAATGGGAGATAAGACTTGGGCAGCGAGTTCAGCATTGTATCTTTCCCAAGCTAGTCATGTAAGGGAAAGCCGAGCTTGCTCAAATGCTCCATCAGCTCGATCATGTACAATACATGATCAATGACAGAGGCACCATCCCGTATTTTGGCATTGAAGATGGTACAACTAGTCTTGTGCCTCTCCACATCATCGGGTGTGCCAAAGGCATCCTGCAACACTTGAAGCAAGTCCTTTGGCCGAGCCATCTCAAATCTGTGACTGAACTCATTGCTCATGGCAGCCAGCATGATGCAGCGCACCATGGTCTGATCACTGAGCCACTTCTGATAAGTATCTCTGACTGTTCCATGTGCATTGACAGCTGGCTCCTCATGTGTAGGATCCTTTATCACAGATAGGATCTGTTCATGCTCCAAGACTATCTTCAACTTTCGGTACCAGCTACCGAAGTTGGGTCCCACCAACTTATCATTGTCCAACAATGATCAGAGCAATAGGAAAGTGGCCTACAAAGAAAAATCATAACCTAATTAATAATTGATTTATTAAACCTAAAGATTTGGACTTTAATCAAAAGGTTTCTCCCACTATTTTATTCGAATTGGTAGCCTCTACCTCCAATTAGAGGAATTATCTTAATTTCTTAGTAGGTACTAGAATCCACTTAGACTGCACACAAGCCCAACTTTTGTTGGCCAACCCATGTATATCTAAGGGTAGGTTCATAACCAATTATTTCTCTAAATAATTTTTAGTAATTTAAATTTTGTCCCAGTCCCTAATCAGTAGGCTTTGGCCTCCATTGAAAAGGACTGGTTAGGTCCAACCATTAACATGACTATACTTGGCCCATCTAGCCAATAAATGATTAGACCCAACTTTTGTTGGCTAACCTAATCATCATTTAGAAAGATACAGTCAAGAGATCATATTATGAATGATAATTCCATCAACCGATAAGCACCAGGCTTTTGGGCCTCCAATGATTATCCAACTGATGGACCCATTATCATCCACTTAATGGGAGGCTATGATCTAGTTATCATCATAACTATTTTATTTTAAGGATCTAATAATTTTAGAAGATTTAATTGATTTAGAGGAGGAGGTCAGATGAACCAGCTTATCATGATCCTCCCACTGGCTTCACCAAGTCGCTTAAAGGAGACCATTAAAAGGGCTGGTCTAGGAGCACCTAAATCAGTCACACTGATTTATCGAGCTGACATGGGTCAGCTCAAATAGTCAAGTGATCCGATCAAAATATAATTTCATCAAGAGGCCAGATAAGTTTGATCGGTGGGAGAGTCTGCCAAAGCTTGCCTTAGACACCATCAGAAATGGCCAGGTAAGCGGACTACCAATTATAAACCACCGGTCTAGTTTATCTTAGACACCAACTGATTTAATTAGTTTTGATTAGATCAACCCAACAGTTCATGCTAGACCGCTTAGCCAAGAATCAAGTCCATTTGGTTCTCGTTAAAGACATAGACTTGACCAACTATAACTATTGTAATTGATCTAGAGAATCCTTGATCTAATTTAAGATAACAATTGATTAGATTTAGTCAATTCTCTAACTAAGTCCATCTTTAATCTAACCTTAGGTCTAACCCAACTAATGGACCTAATTTCCACTAACCCATTAATCCAATGTGTTATGGTTTGTGTCTTAGGTTCTTCAATTCACAATCCTAGAATCTAATCAAACAACTTTTTAATTTTCAATTAAGTTTTGGGCTGAGGGTTGGGGTTTGACTTTTTAAAAATAATTTTCATGTTTGTAAAATATTTTTACAATATGGTTCTTATCAACTAAGTTGCATGTTTGATTCATAATCAAAATATAAGTGAAATAAGCATAAAACTACTTTAGATCTAATCTAAATAGGTTCATGTAATTGAAACAATTTCAACTTTAAACTGCACAAATTTTCCAGACAAATATATGATGGTTCTTTGTGCAAAAATTATTAACAAAGAGATTTTATTTTAGATTTAAATAACTTTTAAATATAATAAATCATAAATTTAATCTAGATCACATCTAATAAATTTATGATTAAAGATAGATCTACACGAACTAGGATAATCTTTGCACTGTAAGGGGTAAACCTTACAGTAGGACAACCTACAGTTCGTGATTGATCTAAAAATTTTAATTTTAGATTTAATAATCAGATTATAAATTAGATCTAATCTAAAAAATAATCTAAGCAGATATAAATAATCATATAATAAACAACCTAGGCTCTGATACCAATTGAAGGAACCAGATCTAGGATTTCAGGGTTAGATCTTGAAATTTTTTCAAGATCAGGCAGCGAAAGACTAAAATAAATCAAAATTTATCTTATAAAATTAGAGAATCTCTAGATCTAAATTTTTATTATATGATTATTACATGGTATTAAATCAAAAATTAAAATATAAAGAGCAAGAACTACATGTTGATCATATCAATATGTTTCTATACTACATCTAATGTATGTAAAATATAATAGATCAGATCTTTTACCTTGCAAGTTAGATATTGTAACTTTACTGATCCAAGCTTGAGGATGATGTTGCAAGCCGCACATGCATCTGGCCTCTAGGAGTCATCCACATGAGCCCACAAATCATGATCAGAAGTCCTGGTCCAGGAAATCAGCATAGTATGCTAGTACTGTGCTGATCCTTCTTCGATGGTCGATCAGATACCTCCTTCTTCTTGATTTGGACTCTTCCAAAGATGAAAAGTAAAAAAAAAAATTTTAGATGTGAGACACTCTCAGAAAACTCACAGATGGAGGAAGAGAAGAGATGAACTCAGCAACCCTTGAAGAAGACCCTCTTCTTCTTCTCTTTGCTCTCACCTAGACACCTAGTTTTGTGTCTATTATATCTGCACACTCTAACACTCTTTCTCTCTAATTTTCACACACCTCAAAGGTTTCTCAATGCTCTATAATCTTCAAAAATATCAAGAAGAAATTCATCCTAAATAAAGAGATATGTAGAATCCTTGTCTAGGTCAAATACCTAGTCAAGAAAAATCCAAACAGGGCAAGACAAGTGGTGCCCAACTCTTGGGCACCCCTTCCTTCTTTTTCTACCATGGGCCATCAGCAAAGGGTGCACAATATGTGCCATAAAAGTCACAAAAATTTTAGAAAAAATTTGGATAAAATCAGTGTCATAAGAAAAGAGTTTTGGTTTCTTAAAATTCTATCCCATAGAATTTGAAATCCAAACTAATTCCTACTTTGACTTGGTCCACAACCACATTCCATGTAAGAGAGAAAGAGTGAAAAGCTTTGGGCATGTGTAAAGGCTTGGGAGAGAAGGTTTTGTCATACAAAATAAGAGAGAGTGAGTGTGGGGGGCTTAGGTGGCGTAAGGTGGAATCCTAGTCTTACTAGGGTTCAATCTATGACTTGTTCAAATTTGATTTTTCAAATCAAATCAAACTAAAACCAAATCAACCTAATTAAAATTGATCTTAACCCAATTAAATACCTAATTTAATCAGATTAAATTAGATTTAAATCTGATTTAATTTTCTAATTGAATTAGAAATTAGGTTGATCCAAGTCCTAATTGGACTAGGACTAGTTTTTTCTTGCACTTGGCTTATCCAATAAACCAATTGAACTTGATCTAATCAAGCTCAAATTAAATTTAATTAAATTATATTTAATTAGACTTAATCTCAGCCCATTGGCTTAATCAAATTAAGCCAATTAGCAATCAAATTGCTAATCGATCCTTCTACAACACTTGCACTCGGTTAAATGTCAATCGTATTGATCATTTAACCCTAGAACGATTCTTAATCGTTGATCAACCATCTGATTGGATCATGAACTCTAATGTGTATGATCTCATAGGTCTAAATCTAAGATGGTGGTATAGAAATAAATTTTTGTACCAATCAAAGTGACCATCTAGCAATGGTACCTGACGGCCGAATAGATCGGATGTGTAGAACAACATCCTTAGAACCCATGCGGATATAGTTTCCATATAATTCATCTCCTTAATCAAAATGCTCATAGGATACCTTAGAGTTCAACTATCAACTCTGATCAGGTTGTCCACATTGTATTTCAAAATATCAAATCCATCTGATGAATTATCCTGGCCAAAGTTTTGCTAAATTGAAATATAACGACTCATTCTTCTCCTACTCTTGGAGTGGTCAATCCCATCTTGATCACACTCTAACTTTGCAAGTACTTGACTGTACCCAGAAGCCTTCCGTCACTGAATTAGAAATTTAGTTAGTCTAGTACCAAAGCACAGTGAGTTGTTTGCAAGTCACTGAGGTGATCTCAGGTCTAAGGGACACTTATACTTATATCCCATTAGAGATATTTTCGATAGCAGAATGCTCTGGAGTTGGTCACGTTCAATGATGATATACCCTTACATCTCACTTGTATGCCATACCAGTGTCTCCACACTCTTTGGTTAAGAGGACAACCAACCCATATGGCCTACAGTGACCTATGCTCGATAGAAGCTGTCGTCCTTATTAACAGCCTATCATTTGGTCGTGAATAGTTTTAAGGACTAATCAATAAATCCTCTCTTTATTGAACCTAAATAGTCCTAAGGACTTCATCACAATAACGGAGTTCATTAGAAGATGAAAACTTATGATGAAAAATGCCAAAACTATATTTTATTTATTAACAAATCAATTACAATACAAGATTGCTCAACCGTCAACAGGTTGATGATTGGCTTTTGAGACATATTTTCCAACACTTAAGTCGACAGCTGAACGGGAGGCCAAGCTTCAGTAGAAAGTCTCCTAATTGACTGATGATTTGGAATCTTCTGAAGTCGAGCTTGAGTCGGCTTGTCAAAATATTTTGACTCTTGAGTTGTGGGTCAAGAGCAAGAAACATTCCATCCATCGACTTCAATGGGAACGAGACAAATTTATTGCTGAACTCGAAGCCAAATGTGGATGACATCGGGCCAGCTTGAAAAGGTTGGCACTGACCAAAGAGGAGTGGTCTTCCACATGAGCTGATGTCGAGTTGGCCAAGGTGAAAGCAGAGTCGGCAAGGGAGGCGTTGGGTCAGGCAATAGAGGACTTCAAAAAATCAAAAAAATTCAAGGAAGAGATCCTCGAAGGTGGGTTCACCTCCTACTGCATCGGGTATGAAGACGATTGAGATGTGGTCAGAAAATTATATCTGAATCTCGATTTGAGTGACATCATCCCTCCAAGGTCAGAAGATGGAGCTGCTGAAGAAGACACAGTGTTGGCTGAAGGAAGGACACCGACAGCCAGAAGTTGTCCAAGTCTCCGAAGCTACTCCAGAGCAAAGAGATGAAGGCTGCGACTGATGATCGGTGTATCTTTATTTTTCTTTTTGTAATCAAACACTTATAATCAGACTTCAGTCCAATTTTGTAATCTTTTCTTTACAATGAATGAAAAGAATTTTTTCAAGTTTAAACTTTGTTTTACTTGTCTGCAAGGTAAATAGTTATTTAGCTACCAAACATTAATCAGTGAAACGAACGTTCGATAGGAATTTGTAGAATCATCCATTAGTCGTGTAGTTCTTTTGACGTACTTTAAAAATTAGGATAAATGATAATAAGTCAAATACCCTAAGTCTGACGTTTAGTTGGATTTGTAAGTCAAGTCATTTGATAATCAATGGCAAGCCAAATATCCTTCGACTGGCCATAGCTAAGTCGATACAATTTCAATCTGACCTTGATCGTATTGGCATAATATTCTATTTAGTTAAGACTAAGTCGGCATGATAGTCTTTCGACTATGATCGGCTTTTACAGTAAAAAATTGAAGTATATTTAATATCGAGACATAATCGGTACTATAGCT
Organism: Elaeis guineensis; assembly: GCF_000442705.2. Taxonomy (NCBI): domain Eukaryota; kingdom Viridiplantae; phylum Streptophyta; class Magnoliopsida; order Arecales; family Arecaceae; genus Elaeis; species Elaeis guineensis. Next base: position 49,103,493 of record NC_025999.2, on the reverse strand, counting down.
TTTATAGTGAAAGCCGGCATGATTAATATTGATTTTTACAGTGAAAAATCGAGATAAATTTTGAGTTGAAGTATTGTAAGTAGTTCAGCTTTTACAATGAAAGTCAGTGTATGGTCGATGGTTGATAGAAGTTGATCGTTCACCTATCAGTTCAAAATTATTCTGTAATTGATCGAGACTTATGATTCTGAAAATTCCGCATTTCATTCTGAATAATGTATACATGGGCGATTTTATTGATGACATATCTTTAAATTATCGGCATTCCATGTTCGAAGAATAGCCGACCCTTCAAGTGTTTCTAGTTGATATGTGCCCGATCTGAGTATTTCGGCTATTCTGTAAGCTCCTTCTCAATTCAAAGATAGTTTTTCTTGATCTAAAGGTTTTAAGATTTTTATTTTTCTTAGGATCAAGTCTCCTAATCGAAAAACCTTCGGCTTGACTTTTGCATTGTAGTACCGAGCTATCTTTTGCCGATGTGCAGCCATCCAAACTTGAGCTTGCTGTCAGACTTCTGGAAGTAGATCTAAATTGGTTCTCCGATATTCAGAATTGCTCGACTCACCATATTGCTTGACTTTTTGTTGATGGCAATCCGATCTCAAGTGGGATCATTGCTTCTATCCCGTAAGCCAAATTAAATAGTAATTCTTCCATCGATATGCAAGGGGTTATTTGGTATGCCCATAAGATTGGATATAGTTCTTCCACCCAGAGGTCTTTAGCTTCATTCAGTCGGATTTTGAGTGTTGAGATGCATAGGCAATTTCATGTATGTATTTCAAAACTTTTTCAAAAAAATTACAGTAGAAGACAACTAGATTAATCAAATTAATCTAATATGCATATGATCTAATTATCAAATCAACCTACTCTAGAATTTATGATATGTTATGTTACATATAAAATTTGAAATAATCTGAAGATAAAATCAGCATGCATGTATATGAGCAGTAGATCACATCTACTTCTAATCTGAGTTCAGAACTTCATACCTAATCATAGGTCGACGATCTTCTTTGCTGGGAGATATGGTGGAGAGAATCCTTACTAATTGCTCACAGCCACATATGTATCTGGCCTTGACAAAAAATCCACTCCAAGTCCCGATCTGATCGATCTTCTCGGGAGTGCTAGCTCGTGCGAAGACCTTCTTCTTGGCTGATCTAGATCTTTCTTTTTAAATCTTTAGAACCTTTTTAGTGATTGAAGATGAAGTTCTAAAAGAGATGAAGAGGTGAAAGAAAGATAAAGAAGAAAATAATTTTTTTCTAATTTATACACTCTTCCCAAACCCTTAGAACCAAAAACCTGAAATTCAGGTTTTTGCGCACACCCTAAGAGAAAGGACCCTCCTCTCTATTTTTCACACCATGAACAATGTCCAAACTTCTATCATGTGAAGAGCTCTCTTCTGGTATCTTACACACATAAAAAAAATCACAAAAGTCTCTTTAATAGGCATGTAAAGAGGTGGGGTCAAGAGTCCTAATGATTTTGGACTCTTATAGGATTCTGCCTCCCTTCACAATTCCATATCCAAAAATATATCAAAAAAAATATGAGACACTCCTTCTCATATTTTTTTATATTAAATATATTCTCCAACTTATCTTCTATAAAAACTCTCCTTAAAATATCATATATATAAGGAGAAAAAAATTTATTGGCATGGAGAGGTTGATCTAGATGAGAACAGATTCTCTTGATAAGGAATATTTTGAAATCTAATTTTAGAATTTTTCTTTTATAAAAACTAAATTAGATTTTGATGTGAGATAGATAAGAAAAAAGACTCTTTGGTGTGAAAAAATCTCACCCAAAATAATTTTATTTGTATAGATATATGGCATACAATCTAGATTGGTGTAGGGAGAAGAGTCCTATTCCAATAAGGACTCTTAATTTCTTTATTTGAATCCAAGCCAAATCATATCTGATTTAGTTCAAATAAAATATATAAAACTTCATCTAATTAGGTTCATAAATTTTTAATTAAATTCTAATTAAATTAAGAATTAATTGAATCAAAGTCCTGATTAAATCAGAGATAATTCTTCTGTAGCGATTAGATCATCTTATAACCTAATTGGATCAAACCTAATTGAATCAAATTTAATTAGATTTTATTTAATTTTTTTTGCTTAATAAAATTAAGCTAATCAATAATTTAATTATTAATTAATTTTTTATTAATTTATTAATATTTGATGAATTAATTTATTATAATTTTTGCATAAGATTAACCATCAATCAAATTGACGATTAAGCCCTTGAATGATTCTCAATCATTGATCAGCCATATGATCAGTCAGAAACTTCTTTTGAGTGTGACCCCATATATTTGAACCTAGGTTGGTAGCACAAGAATATCTTTCTGAACCAATCGATGTAACCATCTAGCAATGATGACCTGACGTCTGGATGGGTCGAATGATGGCGAAGCAACACTCATGAACTTATTGGCGTATGGTTACCGTATAATTCATTTCTTTGATCCTAATGCTCAAGGATGACCTAAGCTTTAACTGTCAATCCTAGATAAGTCATCCACATTGTATTTCAATCTTTTTCAAATCTATCACATGGATTATTCGGGTCCAGATTCTGCTAAATTGAAATACACTGATGCATATCTCCTACTAATTCGGAAGGATCAATCTCATCTTAACTCACACACTGACTTGACAAGTACTTGACTATACTCAAAAATCTTTCATCATTGAATTAAAAATTTAGTTTGTTCGACACCAAAGTACAGTAAGTTGCTTGCAAGTCACCGTGGTGATCTCAGGTCGGAGGGACACTTATACCCATATCCTTCGTGAGCTACCCTTGATAGCAAAGTGCTCCGTAGTTGGTCATGTTTAGTGATGATGTACTCCTATATCTCACCTGCATGCCATATCAGTATCTTCATACTATTTGGTTACGAAGACAACCAACTCATATGCACACAACGATCTATACTTGATATCGCTATCATCCTAGTAATAGCGTATCGTTTGATCGTGAACCAATTTAAGAACTACACGATAAATCTTCCTTTATCGATCAAAGTAGTTCTAAAGACTTCATCATAATATAGGAGTTTGTTAGAAGATATATCTTTGTGATGAAAAATATTAAATAACTTCTATTATTTATCAATTCATATACATTTATAATTAGCACAATCATCAAATGATTGGCTTTAGGACACAATTCCTAACAACTCCCATTTGGACTAAAGTCAATCAGTATAGTATCACATACTCATCTTTGATTTATCATCTTAGAATTCTTAGATATTGAGGCTTTTAGTAAATGGATCCATCACGTTCTCCTTTCTGTCGATCTTCTAAAGATTGACATCATCTTAATAGATTTTTCTGAATAAGGTGGTAGCGATGCAGAATGCCTAGTAAGCTAATGGGACTTCGGCTCCTTGACATGAGCAATGGCTCCGGTGCTGTATAATACAACAGGACCATCATCGAAGGGTGCCACTACTAATTTGTTAGTGAACCTATACAATCGCATAGCTTTCTTGCAAGCATCGAATGCTACAATGCATTTTGCTTCACAATTTGAATTTAGCTATATTTTTTTTGCTTAAAACTTTCAGCAAGTTGCTCCATTATTTAGGATAAGGATGTATTCTGATACATTCTTGCTATTATTATGTCTAACTAAAAATTGGAGTCATACTCCATATGTTTTAAGTCAAATTCTCCATAACGAGTTATCGATCCTTAGTATTTCTCAAATACTTAAGGATGACTTTTCAGTGATTCTCATTCAGATCTTTTAAGTATCCACTCACTATCCTAATGAGTATACCATATCCGATTTCATATATGGTGTACATGATAGAACAAATTCTACTCATAAACATCCTATGTATGTTGGACTAAAAAAATCCAAGCAGCCTCTTAGATCTATCTCTATGGACTTCATCACTAGAATGAGAGATGCTTTTCTCAAGATCTTTTATGAAGAACAATAATGACAGTAAAACTTTTATTTTCTGTAATGTAAGGAATGTCATTTCTGATTAAGAGAATTTCATTCACATACAGGATAAGAAATATGTTTATAGAACTATTAACCCATTTGTTTTTACAGGGTTCTTCTTCTTTCTCAACGAAACCATGCATTTTGATCACTTATCAAAATACACGTTTTAACTCCAAAATATTTAGCATTATCATAAAAGAAAATATCTTATTATGGTAAATACCATAATGTTGATAATATCTTTAGGCAACCAGATGAGCTTTTTAGATCTCTACCTTCTCGTCTGTGCTACTCTGATCCTATTGAAGATCCACTTACACTCTATGGGCTTTACTCTTTGAGTGAATCAATGAGTTATTGGAGTATGATCTTGGCTCCTCCCACGGACCTTGGGTGTAGTGGAACTAGCAACGAATAGATCTGGAGTCGTCTGGACACGATCCAAGGCCCTTGACGAAATCAGCCTGGTTGCTGTCTTCTTCATCAGCCTTTCGTTCCAGATGAAGAACGCATTTGAAACTACCTCTAAAAAATCCAAGATCTGGTACCCAACTAGTCCAGACCTAGACCGAGGTCTTCTAATTTATAGATCTCAAATTGAGATATTCTAGATAGGGAAGAAGATAGATGGAGACAGACCTCACAGATCTGTCCTGCTGCAGCCTTTCTTGTAGATCTGTTGATGGAGATCTCACCCATGCCTCAAACGACCTCAGATCAACTCCAGATCTGAGAGAGACTTGTACCAACCTCTTCTCAAGAGATTTTAGGTCCTGAACCTAGTGTTTGGACACCTACAAGAGGGAGCGAGCAGATCTGGTAGGCGGCTGCAAGGGGGAAGGGGCTAGCGCCTCCCCTTCTTCTCTTTCCTTTTATGGACTGGCGGCAAGAAACCCTAGGGTTTCTTGCTCCTGGGGCATGGAGAATTGCTGGAGAGAGAGGGAGAAGAGAGAGAGAGACTTGGGAGAAAGAGTTGTATTTTCTTGGCTTTATCAAACCTATACATGTACATGTATATATAAACACCGGGTCAAGTGATCCAAACCCAAAACTCCCTTGACCAACTCTATGGGAGATTAGGTTAACCCAAGCCCATGTACACCCATGACTCGATCTAATCTCACCTATCCTGGGCCCAAACCTTGCCCATAAAGAGTTGGTCCCTTGAGGCCCACATAACCTAGACCTCAAGAACCCGAAAGGCCCACAGCCTTTCAATCTAAGGCCCAACTAGCCCTAGAGCCTCCATGAAGCCCTCATGAATGATGGACCTTGGCCTTAGCCTTGGTCCCCTGGGCCTTGGGCACACCACTTGGATCATAACAATCTCCACCTTGGTGTCCCAAGGCCTCAACCAGCTCCACTCTGTCCTTGCGACTGTAGACCCATTTGCAGCCAATGGGCCTCTTCCCCTGTGGCAACTACACCAATCGCCACGTCTGGTTCTTGTGGAGAGACTGCATCTCCTTAGACATTGCCTGGACCCACCGCTCTCTATCCTGGCTCTCAATAGCCTCCTGATATGTATATGGGTCTCCATTCACTATCACCAGGGCATATGACAGTGTCTCCTCGAAGCCATATCGGTCCGGTTGCCTGATGGTCCTCTTGGGCTTGTGCAGGGCAACACCGATATCAGTCCTTGGTCCAGCTCGCTCCTGCTGGACCTCTCCACCTCGATCATCTATCCGAGTCCTCTCCACCTATGGAGACACCTTAGGTAGGTTCTCCATCTGAATGTCATGTCCTCCCGTAGTACCTGCAAGAGGCAAAATAAAAGAGGTAAGCTGTCCAGCAGCACCGTGCTGGACCTCCTCCTGCTCCTGCTGCTCCTCCATGCCTGCTCGCCTCCGTAGGACTAACTCCTCATCAAAAGTCACATCCCGACTAATGATGACCTTCTTTTCCAAGGGATCCCATAGCCTGTATCCCTTGACTCCTCACGGATAGCCTAGAAACACCGCCTTGCGTGATCTGGCATCTAGCTTGCTCCGCTCACCAGCTCCAATGTGCACATAGGCCGTGCATCCAAATACCCTTAGATGGCCCAGCCCAACTGTCCTCCCAGACCACACCTCCTCTGGAAGTCTTCCATCCAACCTGGTGTGAGGTGATCAATTGATCAAGTAACCCGCTGCGTCAACTGTGTCAACCCAGAACTCCTTTGGAAGCCCTGCCTGCAGCCTCATGCATCGTGCCTTTTCCAAAAGTATTCTGTTCATCCTCTCAGCCACCCCATTCTGCTGTGGAGTCTCCCTAACTGAGAAGTGTCTCCTGATCCCACACTCCTCACAGTAGTCCTGGAACTCTCTGCTGGTGTACTCTCCGTCATTGTCTAACCTTAGACACTTCACGCTCCTCCCCTGCTCCTTCTCCACCTCAGCTCTCCAGATCTTGAACTTGGTGAAGACCTCTGACTTCTCTCTCATGAAGTAAATCCAGAGCTTCCTTGAGAAATCATCAATCAGGGTCATGAAGTATCTGGCCCCATTCCTCGCTAAAACTAGGGCTGGTCCCCACACATCCGTGTGTACTAACTCCAGAGGGGCTGCACTCCGGGCTGTACTGATGGTGAACTGAACTCTTCTCTGCTTTCCCATCTGGCAAGGCTCACAGATCTCTCCTGTAGCACCATCCTCCAGATCAGAGATGAGATCTCTCCTACTCAACTCCCTCAGCCCTTTGTCACCCATGTGGCCTAAGCGGTAGTGCCACATCCTGTAAGCCCCCTGCTGGTCCTATGCTGCAGCTACTGCATCAGACTCTCCGGTCACCACAGATCCCTCCATGCGATAGAGGTTATTGTCCAACCTCCTGTCTCTCATCACTACCATAGCTCCATTGGAGATGTTCAGTACTCCGCTTCTAGCCCTACTGCTGAAGCTGTATCCACTGCGCTCCAAGTAGCCTAGTGACACCAGATTCTTTTCCAGCTCCGGAACGTGCTTTACATTTGTCAATGTCCTCACAATCCCATCAAACATCCTCACTCTGACTGTCCCTATCCCAGCCACCTCGCAAGGATGATTGTCGCCTAGAGTCACTGATCCCTCATCTGTCTTGGTGTATGTCGCAAACCAAGACCTGTGTGGTGTGTAGTGATGTGAGCACGCAGAGTCTAGTGTCCACTCCTCTGTGTAATGCCTATGACCATCTGATACCACAAGTAGATCATCCTCCACCTGCTGTCCAGCAACTGCACTCACTGATTCTGAGCCACTTCTTTCTCCCTTCTTGCTCTTCCATAGTGGACATTCTCGCTTGAAGTGCCCGAACTCTTTGCACTTGAAGCATTTCACCTCTTTCTTTCCCTTCCTGGACTTGGACCACCCCCTAGACTTGCTTCTGCCTCTGCCTCTACCTGTCCTCTCCCCTACTGCCAAATCCTCCTGGGGAGCCCGATCTCTGGTCAACTTTTTCCTCTGCTCATTCGACCTCAACACCGAGACCATTTCCTTATACTCCAGAGTCTCCTCGCCGTAGAGCAGTGTAGTCACCAAAGAATCATAAGATCCAGACAGCGAACATAGAAGCAATAGAGACTTGTCCTCCTCATCCAGCTTCACCCCGATATTCACCAATTTCGTGCACAACTGGTCGAACCTCTGAATGTGGCCAATCACATCAGATTTCTCCTACATCCGAAGACTGTACAATCTCTTCTTCAGCATCAGCTTATTGCACATATTCTTCCCCATATACATGGTGTGCAACTTCGACCAAAAGCCCTTCGGGGTCTTTTCTTCCAGCACTGAATACAACGCCGCATCCGCCAAACATCCTCTAATCATCGAGCATACTTTCTTCTCCAATGATGCCCACTGTCTATCTGTCATTCCCTCAGATTTCTAATCCAAAGTCTGATCCAGATCTGCTTGCACCAAAAGATCCTCCACCCAGATTTTACACATGGAAAAATTTCTCTTACCATCAAACTTCTAAAAATCAACCTTCATATTGCTGCCCATGACTGGATCCAAGCCAAACAAGCAATATAAATTCAAGAAGTATAGAATATACCTTTGTTGGTGCAAAAATCTGCTTGCATCGGAGAAGCTAGAGTCGAGGGAGTCACGGTCGTCGTCGGGACCTGCAAAAGAAGTCTAAACCGGAGGTGGGGTTGCTCCGGCAAGACCCTCCAACACTCAAGTCAGTTCTCTACCTCAACAAGAATGGAGTGCTCGAATGGAGATTTTAGCAGAGTTTTTAGGTAAAAATAAAAGCTTAGAGAATAACATATCTGGGATCCCCCTTTTATAGGTGGAGGGGGCAACAAACTGATAGCGATGTCTGTAATCGTCTGGCAGTGGGCCGTCCAGAGTCAGGAGGAGTTTGTTGCAGAGAGTAGTGGAGTGGACCCGTGGCTATCATCGGGGCGTGCCACGTGGAGTCTGCCACGGGGAGCGGAGCGGCGTCCGTTGTCGTGACTTGTCAGAGAATGGAAGAATCGTGCGGTGTCCGTCACAGGAAGTGGAGCAGGATCATGGCCATTATTATGGCCTTCCAGGGAGTAATGGAGCCACGTGGAATCCGTCGCAGGAGGAGGAGCAGAGTCGTGGCTGTTGCTGTGGCCTGCCAGGGGGTGATGGAGCTGCATGGAATCCATCGCAGGAGGTGGAGCAGAGTCGTGGCTGTTGCTACGGCCAGCCAGGGGGTGATGGTCCATCGATCGGAGTTCAACTGGGGTGTCTGGCGGAGAGAGGTGGCTAACTACCCGTCTGAGAGGAGCTTGGAGTCCGACTCTCGCAGGAGTCCGGACGGAGTCTTCTTTCAGTTGAAGTCGGGGATGAAGTCTGGCTCCCACAGGAGTACGGACAGAGTCTTCCCACAGCTGGGGCTGGAGATGAAGTCTGGCTCCCGTAGGAGTTCGGGCGAAGTCTACCTGCAATTGGAGTTGGAAGTGAAGTCCGGCTCCCATAGGAGTCCGGACGAAGTTTACCTGCAATTAGAGTCAGGGATGAAGTCCAGTTCCTGTAAGAGTCCGGACAAAGTTTACCTACAGCTGGAGTCATGGGCGGGGTCCGGCTCCCATAGGAGTCCGAACAAAGTCTGCCTGCAATTGGAATTGGGGGCGAGGTCTGGCTCCCGTAGGGGTCCGGACGAAGTTTACCTGCAGCTGGAGTTGTGGGCGGAGTTCGGCTCCCGTAGGAGCCCGGGTGGAGTCTGCAGGTGAAGTCGTGGGTGAGGTCCGGCTCCCATAGGAGTCCGGACAAAGTCTGCCTGTAATTGGAATCGGAGGTGAAGTTCGGCTCCCGTAGGAGTTCGGATGAAATTTACCTACAGTTGGAGTTGTGGGTGGAGTCCGGCTCCCGTAGGAGCCCGGGCGGAGTCTGCAGGTGAAGTTGTGGGTGAGGTCCGACTCCCGTAGGAGTTCGGACAAAGTTTACCTGCAATTAGAGTCAGGGACGAAGTCCGGCTCCCGTAGGAGTCCGGACGAAGTTTACCTGCAGCTGGAGTTGTGGGTGGAGTCCGGACGAAGTTTACCTGCAACTAGAGTCAGGGACGAAGTCTGGCCCCCATAAGAGTCCGGACGAAGTTTACCTGCAGTTGGAGTTGTGGGTGGAGTCCGACTCCCGTAGGAGCCCGGGCGGAGTCTGCAGGTGAAGTCATGGGTGAGGTCCGACTCCCGTAGGAGTCCGGACAAAGTTTACCTGCAATTAGAGTCAGGGATGAAGTCTGGCTCCCGTAGGAGTTCGGACGAAGTTTACTTGCAGCTGGAGTTGTGGGCGGAGTCCGGACGAAGTTTACCTGCAACTAGAGTCAGGGATGAAGTCCGACCCCCGTAAGAGTCCGGACGAAGTTTACCTGCAGCTGGAGTTGTGGGTGGAGTCCGGCTCCCGTAGGAGCCCGAGCGGAGTCTGCAGGTGAAGTCGTGGGTGAGGTCCGGCTCCCGTAGGAGTCTGGACAAAGTTTACCTGCAATTAGAGTCAGGGATGAAGTCCGGCTCCCGTAGGAGTCCGGACGAAGTTTACCTGCAGCTGGAGTTGTGGGCAGAGTCCGGCTCCCATAGAAGCCTGGGCGGAGTCTGCAGGTGAAGTCGTGGGCGAGGTCCAGCTCCCATAGGAGTCCGGACAAAGTCTGCCTGCAATTGGAATCGGGGGCGAGGTCCGACTCCGGTAGGAGTCCGGATGAAGTTTACCTGCAGCTGGAGTCAGGGACGAAGTCCGGCCCCCGTAAGAGTTCGGACGAAGTTTACCTGCAGCTGGAGTTATGGGCGGAGTCTGGCTCCCGTAGGAGCCTGGGCGGAGTCTGCAGGTGAAGTCGTGGGCGAGGTCCAGCTCCCGTAGGAGTCCGGACAAAGTTTACCTGCAATTAGAGTCAGAGACGAAGTTCGGATGAAGTTTACCTGCAACTGGAGTTGTGGGCGGAGTCCGGCTCCCGTAGGAGCCCGGGCGGAGTCTGTAGGTGAAGTCGTGGGCGAGGTCTGGCTCCCATAGGAGTCCAGACAAAGTCTGCCTGCAATTAGAGTCAGGGACGAAGTCCGGCTCCCGTAGGAGTCCAGACGAAGTTTACCTGCAGCTGGAGTTGTGGGCGGAGTCCGGCTCCCGTAGGAGCCCGGGCGGAGTCTGCAGGTGAAGTCGTGGGCGAGGTCCGACTCCCGTAGGAGTCCGAACAAAGTCTGCCTGCAATTGGAATCGAAAGCGAGGTCTGGCTCCCGTAAGAGTCCGGACGAAGTTTACCTGCAGCTGGAGTCAGGGACGAAGTCCGACCCCCGTAAGAGTTCGGACGAAGTTTACCTGCAGCTGGAGTTGTGGGCGGTGTCCGGCTCCCGTAGGAGCCCGGGCGGAGTCTGCAGGTGAAGTCATGGGCGAGGTCCGGCTCCCGTAGGTGTCCGGACAAAGTTTACCTGCAATTAAAGTCAGGGACGAAGTTCGGCTCTCGTAGGAGTCCGGACGAAGTTTACCTGCAGCTGGAGTTGTGGGCGGAGTCTGACTCCCATAGGAGCCCGGGCGGAGTCTGCAGGTGAAGTCGTGGGCGAGGTCCGGCTCCCGTAGGAGTCCGGACAAAGTCTGCCTGCAATTAGAGTCAGGGACGAAGTCCGGCTCCCGTAGGAGTCCGGTCGAAGTTTACCTGCAGCTGGAGTTGTGGATGGAGTCCGGCTCCCGTAGGAGCCCGGGCGGAGTCTGCAGGTGAAGTCGTGGGTGAGGTCCGGCTCCCGTAGGAGTCCGAACAAAGTCTGCCTGCAATTGGAATCGGGGGCGAGGTCCGGCTCCCGTAGGAGTCCGGACGAAGTTTACCAGCAGCTGGAGTCAGGGATGAAGTCCGACCCCCGTAAGAGTCCGGACGAAGTTTACCTGCAGCTGGAGTTGTGGGCGGAGTCCGGCTCCCGTAGGAGCCCGGGCAGAGTCTGCAGGTGAAGTCGTGGGTGAGGTCCGACTCCCGTAGGAGTCCGGACAATGTTTACCTGCAATTAGAGTCAGGGACGAAGTCCGGCTCCCGTAGGAGTCCGGACAAAATTTACCTGCAGCTGGAGTTATGGGCGGAGCCTGCAGGTGACGTCGTGGGTGAGGTCCGGCTCCCGTAGGAGTCCAGACAAAGTCTACCTGCAATTGGAATCGGGGGCGAGGTCCGGCTCCCGTAGGAGTCCAGACGAAGTTTACCTGCAGCTGGAGTCAGGGACGAAGTCCGGCCCCCGTAAGAGTCCGGACGAAGTTTACCTGTAGCTGGAGTTGTGGGCGGAGTTCGGCTTTTGTAGGAGCCCGGGCGGAGTCTGCAGGTGAAGTCGTGGGCGAGGTCCGGCTCCCGTAGGAGTCCGAAAAAAGTTTGCCTGCAATTGGAAGGGGCGAGGTCCGGCTCCCGTAGGAGTCCGGATGAAGTTTACCTGCAGCTGGAGTCAGGGATGAAGTCCGGCCCCCGTAAGAGTCCGGACGAAGTTTACCTACAGCTGGAGTTGTGGGCGGAGTCCGGCTCCCGTAGGAGCCCGGGCGGAGTCTGCAGGTGAAGTCGTGGGCGAGGTCCGGCTCCCGTAGGAGTCTGGACAAAGTTTATCTGCAATTAGAGTCAGGGATGAAGTTCGGCTCCCGTTGGAGTCCGGACGAAGTTTACCTGCAGCTGGAGTTGTGGGCGGAGTCCGGCTCTCGTAGGAACTCGGGCGGAGTCTGCAGGTGAAGTCGTGGGCGAGGTCCGGCTCCCGTAGGAGTCCGGACAAAGTCTGCCTGCAATTAGAGTCAGGGACGAAGTCCGACTCCTGTAGGAGTCCGGACGAAGTTTACCTGCAGCTGGAGTTGTGGGCGGAGTCTAGCTCCCGTAGGAGCCCGGGCAGAGTTTGCAGGTGAAGTCGTGGGCGAGGTCCGGCTCCCGTAGGAGTCCGGACAAAGTCTGCCTGCAATTAGAGTCAGGGATGAAGTCCGATTCTCGTAGGAGTCCGGACGAAGTTTACCTGCAGCTGGAGTTGTGGGAGGAGTCTGACTCCCGTAGGAGCTCGGGCGGAGTCTGCAGGTGAAGTCATGGGTGAGGTCCGGCTCCCGTAGGAGTCCGGACAAAGTCTGCCTGCAATTGGAATCGGGGGCGAGGTCCAGCTCCCGTAGGAGTCCGGACGAAGTTTACCTGCAGCTGGAGTCAGGGACGAAGTCCGGCCCCCGTAAGAGTCCGGACGAAGTTTACCTACAGCTGGAGTTGTGGGCGGAGTCCGGCTCCCGTAGGAGCCCGGGCGGAGTCTGCAGGTGAAGTCATGGGCGAGGTCCGGCTTTCGTAGGAGTCCGGACAAAGTTTACCTGCAATTAGAGTCAGGGACGAAGTCTGGCTCCCGTAGGAGTCCGGACAAAGTTTACCTGCAGCTGGAGTTGTGGGCGGAGCCTGGCTCCCGTAGGAGCCCGGGCGGAGCCTGCAGGTGAAGTCGTGGGTGAGGTCCGGCTCCCATAGGAGTCCGGACAAAGTCTGCCTGCAATTGGAATCGAGGGTGAGGTCTGGCTCCCGTAGGAGTCCGGACGAAGTTTACCTGCAGCTGGAGTCAGGGACGAAGTCCGGCCCCCGTAAGAGTCCGGACGAAGTTTACCTGCAGCTGAAGTTTTGTGCGTAGTCCGGCTCTCGTAGGAACCTGGGCGGAGTCTGCAGGTGAAGTCGTGGGTGAGGTCCGGCTCCTGTAGGAGTCCGGACAAAGTTTACCTGCAATTAGAGTCAGGGACGAAGTTCGGCTCCCGTAGGAGTCCGAACGAAGTTTACCTGCAGCTGGAGTTGTGGGCAGAGCCTGGCTCCTGTAGGAGCCCGGGCGGAGCTGTAAGTGAAGTCATGGGCGAGGTCCGGCTCTCGTAGGAGTCCGGACAAAGTCTGCCTGCAATTGGAATTGGAGGCGAGGTCCGACTCCCGTAGGAGTCCGGACGTCGCGAAGAATCCGGTCGACGCTGGCGGGGTCCTGCCCGTCGGCAAAACTTGTGAGTGTGGCGGAGGCTCGGCCGCCCGGGAGGTTTGAAGAGATGTTGCTGGAGGTTGAAAGTCAGTTGGATCCCCAGAGGGTCACTCCCATCACGAACTTCGGCTGGGGGGTATTTTATACCCAATAACCTTGATGGTACCTTGCTGAAAATTTTCAGTACTTGGGATCTTCAACTTCTCGCACTTGGAACCGCTTCTCACCACCGTGGCTCTGATACAAACTATTGGAGCATGATCCTGGCTCCTCCCATGGACCTTGGGTGCAGCAGAACCAGCAACGAATAGATCTGGAGTCATCTGGACACGATCCAAGGCCCTTGACGAAATCAGCCTGGTTGCTGTCTTCTTCGTTAGCCTTTCGTTGCAGATGAAGAATGCCTCTGAAACTACCTCTAAAAAATTCAAGATCTGGTACCCAACCAGATTAGACCTGGACCGAGGTCTTCTAATTTGTAGATCTTGAATTAGGGCATTCTAGATGGGGAAGAAGATAGATGGAGACAGACCTCGCAGATCTATCCTGCTGCAGCCTTTCTTGTAGATCTGTTGATGGAGATCTCACCCACACCTCAAACGACCTCAGATCAACTCCAGATCTGAGAGAGATTTGTACCAACCTCTTCTCAAGAGATTCTAGGTCCTAGACCTAGTGTTTGGGTGCCTGCAAGAGGGAGAGAGCAGATCTGGTAGGCGGCTGCAAGGGGGATGGGGCTAGTGCCTCCCCTTCTTCTCTTTCCTTTTATGGACTGGCGGCAAGAAACCCTAGGGTTTCTTGCTCCTGGGGTGTGGAGAATTGCTGGAGAGAGAGGGAGAAGAGAGAGAGAGACTTGGGAGAAAGAGTTTTGTATTTTTTTGGCTTTATCAAACCTATACATGTACATGTATATATAAACACCGGGTCAAGTGACCCAAATCCAAAACTCCCTTGACCAACTCTATGGGAGATTAGGTTAATCCAAGCCCATGTACACCCATGACTTGACCTAATCTCTCCTATCCTGGGCCCAGACCTAGCCCATAAAGAGTTGGTCCCTTGAGGCCCACATAACCTAGACCTCAAGAATCTAAAAGGCCCACAGCCTTTCAACCTAGGGCCCAACTAGCCCTACAGCCTCCATGAAGCCCTCATGAATGATGGACCTTGGCCTTAGCCTTGGTCCCCTGGGCCTTGGGCACACCACCTGGATCATAACATGAGTATCCATACATCGTTGACCTTCATGGACTCCATTTCAGACCTATGGCTCCAAGCCATTAATCAGAGTCAAACTTTTACATGGCATCTATGTAGGTGATCAAATCCTTATTGTTCTCATCGAGTTCAACAGGATCACATCTCGAAACTAGAAATCAAAATATTTATCTGACAGACATGATATTCTATCGGATCTCTTAATAGTGCCTCTACAATAGATTTTAGGTTTGATCTAATCAAATCTGATTCTATGGGTTCATCAGATTGTGTCTGTTCTTCCATCTATCAAACTTCATAAGTTCTACATTAAAGGCATCAGTACCTTCACCAAGGTACTCTTTTTCTAAAAGAAATGCCAAACAATTCTTGTTCTTTAGTATGGTAGAAGTTATATCCCTAGATTCTTTGAGGTACCCTAAAATAATACATATAGGATCAGGATCCAAGCTAATCGATCTGCAAATACTTGACATAAATGAAACACTCCCAAACTCCAAGATAAGAAAGTATCAGCTTATGCCTAGTCTATATCTCATATGGAGTCTTTGCAACTGATTAATTCAAAATTCAGTTCAAAACATAACAAGTAGTCTTAATTGCATAACCTTAAATGGAGACTGACAGATTTGTAAATCCCATCATGGATCAAACTATGTCTAACAAAGTCGATTCTAATAGGAGAAAATCCTATTTTCTTCTAGATATGTCAAAACTTACTTGAAATGCATTCTCCTCTTCAATTTGATCAAAGAATTTTAATGCTCTTCCAAGTTTATTTCTCTAACTAATTATGGACTTATTTGAACATTTTAAATACTCCAAATTTATTGCAAACATGTTCGTAGATCTAATACATTAGTATATATCAGATTCAGAACATCATTCGCTCATTTACCTTTTTCAATAAAAAGTGACTTGGTCATCTTATTAAGGAGATAGGATTGATAGGTTGACAATAATTCACAATCATTGACCTCAAGAATTATCTCCTGTTGATCTTATTCTTATTTATATGATCGAGCTTAAATTGCCAAAGGTAGGCTTTCATGATATTATCTATTTTAGGAAGTTTGTTTGATTATGTACAATACACTAACATGCTGTGACTATTTATAAATATCATTTTTCAGTTATCCACATGATTTTGACATCATTCATAATGATATCACAAAATCATTAGACAATAGTGACAATCACTAAAATGATATTCTTAGAATTGAAAATAGGCTTGATGATTTTTAAAACCAAGATTGGAACATAACTTCCAACCCCAATGTTTAGGAAGCTTTTGCTATTTCCAATCTTTCTACTATTCTGAAGTCATTACAACAATTTGCATAGACTTTTGATATCCAATCCTCAGGTAGTGGTGTCACAGATAGAGAAATCATAAGGTATTATCATATAAGTACCTTGTCCAGCAATTCTTTGTTGATTTTTCTTCTTTAGCCTATTCGGATCAAAAAACTCTGCCAGATCAGGTTAACCTTAGACTCTTTTATCAGTTTAAACTCATTAGTTCAAGCATGATTTTTTTGCATCTTCTTTTTCCTTTTCTTTCTTAAAGAATTATTGCCTCACTAAAGACATATCTTCAGAGGTGCGAAAGAACTCCTTCAACATTTGAAAAATTTTCTCCTACTAAACATCAACTAATTTACAACTAAATTTATATTCTTTGCTGCTCTCAATAACACCACATGGTGATATGATCATTTGACCACTTCTGATAAGTGCCTTTGATCGTATTATGTGTTGGATGTGAGAACTTTAGGTGATGGATCTGTAATCATATTTAGGATCCATTCGTGCTCTAGAACTATTTGCAACTTCTGATAAGTCAGTCACTGCCAAACAGTAAATGGAGCGACATACATCTAGCAATAACTGAAAGAAAAATATAAAACCTCTATATTTATAAATTATTAAGCCTAAAGACTTGGACTTTAGTCTAAAGATTCTCTCGCTATTTTAGTCGAATTGGTAGCCTCTACCTCCAATCTGAGAAATTACCTTAATTTCTTAGCGGATACTAGAATCCACACAGACTGCATACAAGCTCGAGGATGGCTCGATCAACTCATATACATCTATGGATAGGTTCTCAACCAATTATTTTTTCAAATAATTTTTAGTAATTAATTTTGCCCCAGATTTCATTTCAGTAGGCGATGGGCCTCCACTGAAAGTTTCGATTAGGTCAAACTATTAACATGAACTTACTCAGTATTTCTAACTAATGAATTATTAGACCCGAGGATGGCTCGATCAATCCAACCATCATCAGATAGTACAACAAAGTCATCATATGATGAATGATAATTCCATCATTCAGAGAGAATACCAAATGAATGGCACCTACAATGTCAATCAGAAATAATGGATCTATTATTATTCATCTTAATGGGAGGCTATGATCTAGTTATCCCCATAACTAGCTCATTTTATGAACCTAATAATTTAAAAAATTTAAGAATCAGTTTAGAGAAGAGATGAGAAGAGATCAATCAGTAAACCACAATCCTCTCACTGACTTCACTAAGTCATTGAATTGGATTAAAGTCATACTAGTTGAACTGGCACCTAGATCAGTCACACTGATCAACCTTAATGACATGGGTCAACTTGAATCACTTAGTAGCCTAATCAAGACATAATTCACCAAATTGGCTAGGTAGTGTGATCGGTGGGAGGGTCTGCTAAGCTTGCCTTAGACACCATCGAAGTTATCAGGTAAGCCGCTCCCAATTAAAAATTATCAGTCGGAATGTCGAACTTATCTTAGACATCAATTGGTTAATTAGTTTTGATTTGACAACCTAATGATTCGGATTCAACCACTGAGCCATAATCAAGATTCATTTGGTCTAATCAAAGACATGGACTTGACCATCTACAACTATTGTATTGGTTCTAGAGAAATGCTGATTTAATCTAATTCAATATTTGATTAGATTTAATCAATTTCTCTAGTTAGTCCATTAACTCTTTGATTCTAACCTTAGGTCTAACCCAATTAAAAGGACTTGATTTGAGCTAACTCATGCCCCCATATTTTATGTAAATAATATTAGATCTTTAATTCATAATTCTAGATCTAATCGATTCTACACTTAATTCTCAATTAAGTTCAGCATCATCATGGGTTTAGGTTATGATTTGAAACAATTTCCACCTTTCATTTTGTAAACAATTTACAATAAATATTATGCAAAAATTTTTTATTCTAAAATTTGATCGACTCAATCAATATTGAGTTGGCTACATAAGAAGATTGAGTCAACTCAGTTCAAAACTGGATCAGCTCAGTAATTGTGTGAGCATGATTCAAGGAGTTTCAAATATGAAAATTCTTGTATAACACTAAAATAAAATTAATAATAATATTTTTAGATCATATTTAAATTTTTTTGTGATTCAAAATTTTATTTTCTGATGATTAAAATAATTTTAATCATATAGATTAGATGTCTTACATTTCATACAACTTTGTATCATATACAACAAACTTAGGGTTTCAAGATCTAAGGTTTTGCAGAAAAGTAAGTTCTTCCTTTCATATTTTTCTTCATGGGATCTAATCACATGACACCCTTACACATTATAAGAGCACTCCATCAAATGAAAAGAGAGGATCTTTAAATCCTTCTTGCTCCTATAATCGGACGGTCTGGTGATCAACCCAATCCAAATACTTGCTAATCGAACCATCTAATCAATCACATATCATATATGTATGAATTTAGATCTACTCTAAATTATATCAGATCTGATTATAATTTTAGATCATATCTAAATCAGATCATAAATACTATATGCATGACATAAAATCAGATTTTATCAAGGATCAACACAAACTAGGACAATCTTTTCACTGTAAAGGAGAAATCTTACAATAGGATAATCTTATATCAGTTTGTGCGATCAATCATTAATTAAATTTAGATCAAAATATTATATATTAGATCTAAATAAAATTAAAATTTAGATTTAACATGCATATAAATCATGTCATAACGAACCTAGGCTCTGATACCACTGTTGGGATGCGTAGGCGATTTCATGCATGTATTTCAAAATTTTTTTGAAAAATTATCATGGAAGATAACTAGATTAATCAAATTAATCTAACATGCATATGATCCAATCATCAAATCAATCTATTTTAGGATCTATGATATATTATGTTGCATATAAAATTTGAAATAATCTGAAGATAAAATCAGCATGCATGCATATGAGCAGTAGATCACATCTATTTTTAATCTGAGTTCAGAACTCCATACCTGATCATGGATCGATAATCTCTACTATTGAGAGATATGGTAGAGAGGATCCTTGTTGATTGCTCACAACCACACACGTGTCTGACTTCTATGAAAAATCCACTCGAAGCCCCGATCTGATCGATCTTCTCGGGAGTGCTAGCTCATGCGAAGATCTTCTTCTTAGCTGATCTGGATCTATTTTTTAAATCTTTAAAATATTTTCAAAAGTTAAAGATGGACTTCTAGAGGAGATAAAGAATTAAAAGAAAGATAAAAAAAATAAATTTTTTCTAATTTATTCTCTCTTCCCAAACCCTTAGAACCAAAAACTTGAAATTCAGATTTTTGCGCACACCCTAAGAGAAAGGATCCTCCTCTCTATTTTTCACATCATGAACCATGCTCAAATTTCTACCATATGAAGAGCTCTCTTCTAATATCTTATGCATATAAAAGAAACCATAAAAGTCTTTTTTATAGGCATGTAAGGAGGTAGGGTGAAGAGTCCTAATGATCATGCACTCTTATAAGATTCTACCTTCCTTTACAATTCTACATCCAAAAATATACTAAAAAAATATGGAATATTTTTTCTTATATTTTTTTATAGTAAATAAATTCTCCAGATCATCTTTTATAAAAAAATATCCTCAAAATATTGTACTTATAAGGAGAAAAAAAATTATTGGCATGGGGAGGTTGATCTGGATGAGAACAGATTTTTCTGATGAGAAATATTTTGAAATCTAATTTTAGAATCTTTTTTTTATCAAAATCAAATCAAATTTAGACATGAGATATATAAGGGAAAGAACTCTTTGGTATGAAAAAATCTTATCCAAAATAATTTTATGTGTGGAGATATATGGCATGCAATCTGGGTTGGCGTAGGGAGAAGAGTCCTATTCCAATAAGGACTCTTAATTTCTTTATCTGAATCCAAACCAAATCACATCTGATTTAGCTCAAATAAAATATTTAAAATCTAATCTAATTAATTTTATAAATTTTTAATTAAATCTTAATCAAATTAAGAATTGATTGAATCAAAATTCTGATCAAATCAAGGATAATTCTCCCTTAGCGATTAGATCATCTTATAACCTAATCGGGTCAAACCTAATTGAATCAAATTCAATTAGATTTTATTTAATCCTCTTTACTTAATCAAATTAAGTTAATCAATAATTTAATTATTAATTAATCTTCTATTAATTTACTAATACTTGATAAATTAATTTATTATAATTTTTGCATAAGATTAACCATCAATCAAATTGATGATTAAGCCCTTGAATGATTCTCAATCGTTGATCAGCCACATGATCAGTCAAAAATTTTTTTTGAGTGTGATCTTATAGATTCGAATCTAAGCTGATCATATAGGAATATCTTTCTGAATCAATCGATGTAATCATCTAACAATGATGACCCGACATCCGGATAGATTGAATGATGGCGAAGAACATTCAAGAACCTATTGACGTATGGTTACCGTATAATTCATCTCTTTAACCTTAATGCTCGAGGATGACCTAAGATTTAACTATCAATCTTAGATAAATCATCCACATTGTATTTCAATCTTTTTCAAATCCATCACATGGATTATTCGGGCCCATGTTCTGTTAAATTGAAATACAGTGACGCATATCTCTTACTAATTTGGAGGGGTCAATCCCATTTTGACTCACGCATCGATTTGACAAGTATTTGACTATACCTAGAAATCTTTCATCACTGAATTAAAAACTTAATTAGTCCAACATCAAAGTACAATGAGTTGCTTGCAAGTCACAGTGGTGATCTCAGATCGGAGGGACACTTATACCCATATCCTTCGTGAGCTATCCTTGACAGTAGAGTGCTCTGTAGTTGGTCATGTTTAGTGATGATGTACTCTTATATCTCACTTACATATCATACCAGTATCTCCATACCATTTGATTACGAAGACAACCAATGCATATGGCACACAACGACCTACACTTGATATCGCTATCGTCCTAGTAATAACGTATTGTTTGATCGCGAACCAATTTAATGACTACATGATAAATCCTCCTTTATCGATCAAAGTAGTCCTAAGAACTTCATCACAACATAGAAATTCGTTAGAAGATGTATCCTTATGATGAAATATATCAAATAACTTTTATTATTTATCAATTCATATATATTTATAATTAGTACAATTATCAAATGATTGGTTTTAGGACACAATTTTCAAAATTGAGTCCATGCAGAATTATTCGGTTGGTTACCTCCACCTCTCCGTTTGATTGTGGATGGTCGACTGATGTGAGTTTGTACATAATATGGTATTTTGCACAAAACTCTTTGAAATTTTGATTGTCGAATTGCCGACCATTGTTAGTGATAATGATGTGTGGCAAACCAAATCTGCATGTGATTGATTTCTGAATGATATCTTCTATCTTTCTTTCAGTAATTTTTGTCAGAGGTTCAGCTTCAACCCATTTAGTGAAGTAATCGATAGCAACCACTATGAATTTTCTCTGATTAGATGTCAGAGGAAAAGGGCTAAGTATGTCAATTCTCCACTATGCAAAGGGCCATAGTACAACAATCGATGTTAGCTAGCTGGCCGGTTGGTGTTGTATATTTGCATACTTCTGGCATGGTTCACACCTTCAGACAAGCTCAGCTGTATTTTTTGTCATGGTGGGCCAATAATATCCTTGTCGCGAGACTTTATAGGCTAGTGATTTATCCCCCAAATGATTTCCATAGATCCCTTCATGAACTTCTCGGAGTGCATAGTTGGCATCTATTGGTTCCAAATGCTTTAGTAAGGGAAGGGAGAACAACCTTTTGTAGAGATGATCATTCATCATGATATATTGAGAGGCCATCCATCAAAGTCATTTGGCTTCTGAGGGATCTATAGGGAGAGTCCCATTAATCAGGTACTGAACGATCGGATCCATCCAACTCGATTCAACAGTAAGTTGTAACACTTCATCAACTTTATCGATACTCGACTGTTCAAGACATTCAATGAATATCCGACCCAGTGAGCTGAAGAAAGTAGTGGCAAGTCGGGAGAGTGTGTCGGCTCTAGCATTTCGGTTCTTGGGATATGAAAGATCTCAAAAAAATTTATGGTTGATATAAGATCCTTCACCTTTTGAGGATACTTCATCATGATAGGGTCTCGGGCTTTAAATTCATCCTTGACCTATCCAGTAATTAATTATGAGTCGGTGAAGACCTTCAGACTGTCGATGTCAAGTTTTTTGATGATTTTCAAGCTAGCTAAAAGTGCTTCATATTCGACTTGATTATTTGATGCTTTGAAGTTGAACCGAAGGGCGTATTCGATAATCATCCCTTTGAAATTTGTAAAAATGAGACCAGCTCCACTCCTTTATGCATTAGATGCTCTATCGATATACAGCACCCAAGTCGATCTTAGGTCGGGCTTGGGAGTCGTAGTCTGCTTTATTGTATCACCAGTTTCATCCTCTGGTTTATTGTCTGGTATTGTACATTCAGCAATGAAGTCGATCAGAACTTGCGCTTTCATTGACGGTCGTGGCAATATTGTATGTCAAATTTGTCAAGCTTTATTGTCCACTTCACCATCCGACCCGATGTATCAGGTCGATGTAAGATCGCCTTCAACGACTGATCTATCAAAATCGCAATTGGGTGTGCATGGAAGTATGGACAAAGCCATTGAGATGATATGATCAGAGCATAGATCATTTTCTCCACTCTTGAATACCTTACTTCGATATTGTGAAGCACCTTGCTAGTATAGTAGATCAATCTTTGGATTCAATTTTCATTTTCTTGGATGAGTACCGAACTGACCACTTTCGATGAAGTCGTCAAATAGAGATACAGCGTTTCTCCGACCTTTGGTTTTGTGAGTAGAGGTAGAGAGGTTAGGTACTTTTTCAAGTCTTCAAAGAACTATCGATATTCATCCGACCATGAGAAATCCTTCGTCTATCGCAAAGTCTTGAAGAATGGCAAGCATCTTTCAATCGATTTAGAAATGAATTGGCTAAGTGCAGCGATTCTTCCATTGAGTTGCTATATCTCTTTCTTAGAGCTCAGATGCTTCATGTCGATGATGGCTTTTATCTTTTTAGAATTAGCCTCGATTTCTCATTGCGACACAAGAAATTCGAAAAATTTCTCAAAGGTCACCCCAAATGCACACTTAGTTGGGTTCAACTTCATCTGATGCCGTCGGAGTGTGCTGAAGGCTTCTTCTAGATCGAATATACTCTGAAGTTTAAAAACTTTTCACCAGCATGTCATCTACATATACTTTCATATTTCACTCGATCTGTGTCTTGAAGATCTTATTGACAAGCCGTTGGTAGGTGGCTTCGATATTTTTCAGACCAAAAGGCATCACTTTATAATAGTATATGCTTTTATCGGTTACAAAGGCTGTGTGCTCCTCATCTTCAGGCACCATCCCAATTTGATTGTATCCGATGAAGGCATCCATGAAGCTTAAAAGTCAATGGTCTGAAGTTGCATCAACCAATTGGTCAATCTTTGACAGTGTTAGAGAATGCTATAGTTTCGTACGTGTAGTTCAAAAATTTTTCCTAAACATCTATGCAGCGAAAATAAATTAAAATAATTTTAATTTACATGTATCACAACAGATTTGAAAACCATAGTATGGATCTTGATATGAATATATACCCATGATCTGATATCTGAAATAGAAAAACAAACTGTTAGAAAAATAAAATGAAGATCGAATCTCCATACCTTGGATCCTGCAGACGTCTCAAGTTCTGATCGTAGCCGCACACGCGCCTGACCTCTGTTGGTATTCACATAGAGCCGTCTGATCAGAGCACCAAAATCATCAATGTGCTAGCATCTTGCAGATCTCACTTCTCATTCATGGATCTTGATCTCTTCTTCCAGATCTTAAAGAAGCAGATCGTTATGCAAACTTTTTCGCATAGATCCGATGGGATCTAAACTAGATCACCATGAAGAGAAGAAGAACCCTTCTTCTTCTCTTTTTTTCTCTTTTTTCTCTCTTAGATCTGATCTCTATCAGATCTGGGCATGGACATGAAGTGGAGAAGGAAGGAAGAGGCGTTGGGGAGGATAGAAAGATGTAAGAAAGAAGCCTCTCGCATCTCATGCACGCCACCTCCCTTCATGCATCCTCTTTTAATTTTTTTTTTGTCGCACCACATCTCAAATCCCATGCACAACTCCTTCTTAAGGCCTAAGAGATCTCATCTCTTTAAATCCAAGGTGTTCAAAAACAAATCAAAGGATAGATGTGCGTTGAGATAAGAAAAGAAAGAAGGAGAGATGTCTCACGCCAACAATTAGCGCACGGCCTCTTCCTCTAATTTTTTTTGTCACATAAAAAAATACTTTCATGCTCTAATCTGAGAGATTTCTATCTTATTTTGAATCAAATTTAAATAAAAAAAAATTTAGATAAAAAAGACTTCCAGATAAGGTGGGGCGCCAACTATTGGCGCCCCCTTTCCTTTCACGCGTGTGAAGAAAGAAGGATGAGAAAAAATAACACCCCCTTCTCTTTTTGATATGATTTTTGAAAAAAAAATCTTAAAAAACTTGGGCTCTCTAAGTCATGGTTCATTTGGTTCAAATAGAGCCTCAATCGGGTTCAAATCGAGTCCGAAACGAGCCAAATTCGAAAAGACTGTCAAGCCTGATCCAATCAAGCTTGAAATCTAAATCTGATTTGGAAAATTAAACCTAATTAACATTAAATTAAATTAAGTCTAATTAATTTAAAATATAATTTAAATAAATTAGGATTTAATTTATAATTTAATCAGCTTCAAAAAAATTACAACACTTGCAATTAAGTCCCTGCACTAACAATTAGCAGCTGCCAAAATTATAACGCTTACAAATTATCAGTTTCTAAAATTCAAACTATCAATCCAATTGATAATTCAAATATAATCCAAGCTATTGATCAGGTCAATCTCTTTTTGTGTGTGACCCCTCAGGTTCTATTCTATCTGGTAGTGAGATATACCATGATCTCTATCACAGTATCATCGAAACTCTTTTCGATTGGTTGAAATGATTCCAACTTACCTCAACAAAGATCGTTGATCTGAAAATGATCTTAGTGAGTTCTCATGATTCACTAGTAATGTCTAGCAACATATAGTGGCAACCCAGTAGAATAAAAAAGTGAACCCCTAGGTGCAGCTATTGTGGGATACAATCTCTCCATCGAGAGTCCCGACTTGATGGAGGTCATGGAGAACTCGTCAAACTCCATCGTCAGTTATATACTAGATTGGCTCGACTCAAGTTCATTTGTGAATCTCATAAAAATTTCTTTTCAGTATTCATGCTTACTCTAGCTAGAGATTTTCTAAACTCAGTCTTACGAATAGCATAGGACTTCTCCTTTTCTACCAAGATCGATAGATTCTATCTAAGTGCATCCTGCTCCAAACAGCGAATTTGAACCTACATAGCCAACATACACAGCAAGGACCTATATGGCTAGGGACTAAGAGAACGTGCAGTCAAACTATCTAGGCTCGCTGCGAATAGCCAACATACCGTAGGTCAAAGGATTAGTCACACCACTGCAGCATCGAGAAAATTACTAACGAGTGAGTAGAAATCCAAGTGGTTTCTCATGTTGGTCACGCTCAGTGCAAGTTGTTCTCTAACAACCACTTATACTCTTACTCCAGTATCTCTACACCACAGACTTGAGACTTATCTGTCCTAAAAGGAGGTGATCTATATACCGATCTCGAATGGATTGATCACTGTCCACCATGATGATCCTTCAATCGGGAGCATTTAAAAATTAACCACTAATGATGTATGCCTCAAATTCTCAACACCTTGAAAATATATAAAATTATCTTTATTAATTTTTGGGATAAATCATGGATACATAAACATGATTGATTATTAAGACTGCCCAAGAAGTACAAAACATGCCCTAGAGAAAAGTATGTGTAAGTCAGGATTGACTTCTAAGGCACACATCCAATAAACTCTCACTTTTACTAAAGCCAATCTACCATATACCTGAGCTCCATCTTCTGAAGTTAAGCTTCAGTGTTTAGCTAGCTAAGTGACTTGGGCCTACCACTATCATGTGGAGTCTACTCTCTTCATCTCCATGTATTTCTATTTGAGGTAATCGCGTATATCTGTTCTATGTGCATGGACTTCTGGTGAGATCTTGGCTCCTTAGTGAGGGCTATGGATCATTATCTTTGCAGTACAATATCATAGCATCGAATAGTATGACATCTAAGTCTGCAACTATCATAAGAACCAGAATGCATCTTGCACATCTATAGCATAATTAGCTTCTACTGGTCGATTATTAGAATCCTTCCAATAAATCAAACCAATATAACTTAAGAATACATGCTGATGTAGATATTCTACCATCAGTATTAGCGTATCCTCCCACTCTTAGCTCTAACTTTATTCAAAGATGAGGAATAATCCCTTAGTGCTTCTCAAGTACTTAGGGATATTTTTATGGCAATCCAATACTCCCAGCCTGGATTTGACTAATATCTGCTCATGATTTTTACAGCAAGTATACTAAATCAAGTACATAGCATGGCATATACCTATGCCCAAGTGGATAACGGATCCCTCTTGAAGGTTTCAATGCTGAACCCTTTCAGCACCTCTTCTATGTACTTATTTGTGAAAACTAAACATCTTTTTAGGATCTATTTCTACAGACCTTTTATTTTCAAAATATTTGACCTAGATCTTTGAAAAAAAAAATTTATATGTAACTATATCATAATCGATGTCAGCATGGGACCCTCCCATTGATCTTCATGTAACTACATGATTTCTCATGTCATGTCGTTATAAGTTTTGAGATCATCCCTTGTTCCCAATCTCTCTTGAGAAACACTTTCTCTGAATCCTTGATAAGAATACCAAGTATCTTTCTAAAGGATAGGAGATCCTATTAGATCTACGAGGTGTAGAAAGTACTACATATATTGGCTCATCTTAAATAGGTTGTATAGGTCCTGTGACTCATTATTCTTAAGAGATTTCTCTTTGAATTCATCCTCTCACTGTTTTCAAGAAAACAGTATAATTGCTCACAATCACATTGTGAACCACTGGGAAGAGAAAGTGATATCTCAAACACTTTTTGGGATACCCTATAAATGAGTTCTCATAGATCTATCCTCTAACTTGTCCACCATATCATATCTCATATGGTGCGTTGAAACCAACTTCAGAGGAAACCTAATTTAAATTTCAGAAATTAAATCTTGTTCCTAAAGAAATAATAATTGAGCTAGCGATATTCATGATGGACTGGACCATATCTCATATAGTGCCATCGCTTCTCACAGATACACCATTGAGTTGAGGTGTACAAGGAGAATTTCATCATGACACTATGCCATTTTTTTTAGATAATCGATAAATTTTTTATTTGGTATTGCATTTTTGATTCGATCGAAATATCTTTAAAAATTTTTCGATTTATCTTTTCTACTTCATATCTAAATTCTTTGAATATTTCAAAATCTTTCAGATTGTATCTCACGTACATACCTATACCATGATCGTTCATCGATAAAGGTGATGAAATAGTGAAACCTCATAGTCTGACTCATCAAATGGGCCATACACATCATATGTGTACTAGAACAAGTATCTTAGTGGTCCTAGTTCTTTATTCCATAAAGGACAGCTTGGTCATTAATCCACAAAGAGATGATTCACAGACTAGATATGACTTAACAGTCAATAAGCCCAAAAGTCCATTTTTTTCAGTCAGTAAATCATTTCTTTTCATACATGACCTAGTCAAAAGAATCATCTATATACTTTAGGTTATCTGGTTCTGAATCTCTTAGATCCAATGGCATTCACTATTTTGCTCAAATAATTTTTTACAAATACATCATACCATGTAAATAAAAAAAATTAAATCCAAATGGTAATCATCAAGATTAGGTGCTCACAGTCTCAGTGCAACTTTTGCATAATTGCCGACTTAAAAGAGTCACTTCACCTTCCCTCGATTCTCTTCCTTCCTTAGATCTTATGTTAAAGTCTGCAATATACACTAGAGTCTAATGAAAAAGAGAAAATCATAAGATTAATTTTGAGCAATTTGACATACTTTCGAAAAACGTGTCAATATTGATGCGAAATTTGAGTGCAGGGGTAAAATGGAAATTTTAAAATTTTTTCAAAATTATTATTTTATAGTAAAATTATTAATTAATTTAATTAATTAATATATATTTATTCTATACTAAAATCTAAATATGATATATAGCATGTATGTATTTAAATTTAAAATTCAAATTTGAACAGTAAACAATTTACTGTTCTGTGTTCACAACACAATACCTTTGTGCGGGTAGTCAATCATCGCAATCTGATCATCGTCGGAAGGATCTGATCATCATTACATAGCCACACAGCATGTTTGATCTATACGGATCATCCACACGAAGCTTCCGATCTGATCAGCTCCTCACGAGTGCTAGCTCGTTGTAGAGCTCTTTCGACGGCCGATGCTGATTGAACTCCTTTGATCGATGTTTGTCGATTCTATGGATATTTTAAATCATCAGAAAATATGCTTGAGAGGTAGATGATGCTCTCCCTTAAATTTGGTGGGCTCACGACACTCGTAGCTCACTAACTCACTTTTCGAACCCTAGACTGAAACCCTAGGGAACACACTAAAAACCCTGCACCCACTTTTATTTCTTTTCTTTCTCTTTCTCTCAGAAGGTTTTGGACCTTCACCTCATGCACAAGGCTTTCTCATGCCCCAAACTATCTCTCTAAAAAAATTCTATGCACGCCCCACCTTTCTCCTCTTTTTAAAACAACGCAAGATGTGCCTTATCCGCGTGAGAGGATAAAGATAAGTGGTTGCACATTTGAATTCAAATCGAATTTGAATTCAAATGCAAACCAACTCATCCCTATCCACTTGGGCGTGAGAAGAGAAGGGGCATGGCATCATTTGTGCATGGAGAGTTTACACGAGAAACTCTTTCTCGTGTAAATAAAGTGGCGCACAAGATAAGAGGGGGCGCATGGAGTTGGTTGGTTGCCCATTCAAATTCAAACTTCATTTGAATTTGAATGGCCAACCAATCATCTTTATCTATCCATTTGGCACAAAAAGGATGGGTGTGGGATGGCCTTTGCGTGGGAGAAAATTCACGAGAAGTTTCTTCTCGTGAATTCAAATGGGCGCAGAAGAAGTGAGGTGGCGCAGGGAGTTTGGGTCAAGGTGGTTTCTCATTTTAAAGTAACCTAATTGAACCAATTTAATTAAAATAAGCTAGGCCCAAATAGATCAATTTAAATCTAACTTAATTAGGCTTAATAAAATCCTAATCAAATCAGAAATTGACTAAGCCCAACCCCTGATCAAATCAGGGACCAAACCATCTTGACGATTAGGTCAACTCTTAACCTAATCGGGTCAAACCCAACTGAATCCAATTCTATTGGACTTGATCCAAAAATAATTACTCAATCAAATTGAGTTAATTAGTGATCAAATCACTAATTAAACCTCTCATAAATACTGAGTCCAAATCTGATGGGCAATCGAGTATCAAAGTCCATCGATATGAAATCTTGATCGAAGAGTCCCAAACCAGTGGGACTCTTGACCCCGGTACCCAAAATGTGTGGGACTCATGATCAGAGAATCTTGATTTTTGATCACAGAGTCTCAGACACATAGGACTTATAGTCCACGAACATGAGGACTCTTTATCAGCCATCAGATCAGATAGGAACCTCTAATGTGTGTGACCCCGCAGGTTCGAACCTAAGCCGGTAGCACAGGAACCAATTCTTGTACTAATCAAAGTGACCATCTAGCAATGGTATCCGACATCCGGATAGGTCAAATAGTCACAATCACAATACTCAGAACCTACATGAATATGGTTACTGTATAATTCATCCCTTTTGACCCCTGTGTATAGGACGACTCAGGGTTAAACTGTCAACCCTGATTAGATCATCCGAGTCATGCTCAACTCAAACAGTCCTGTGACTCCTCACTAGGACTACTCTGGCCAAGATTTTGCTAAATTGAAATATGACTGTACATAGCTCCTTAACTGGAGTGGTCAATCTCATCTTGACACACGCACTGACAAGTCAAGTACTTGACTACACTCAGCATCCTTCCGTCATTGAATTAGAAATTTAGGTAGTCCAGTGCCTAAGTGCAGTGAGTTACTTGCAAGTCACCGTGGCAGTCTTAGGTTGGAGGGACATTTATACCCATATTCCATTGGAGCAAATCTTGACAACAGAGATAGCTCCAGAGTCGGTCATGTTCAGTACAGATGTACCCTTACATCTCACCTATATGCCATACTAGTATCTCCACACTCCTTGGTTAAGAGGACAACCAACCTATATAGCACACAACGACCTATGCTCGATAAACATTATTGTCCTTGATAATAATGTATCATTTGGTCGCGAATAGGTTTAAGGACTAAACGACAAATCCTCCTTTGTCGAGTCTAAATAGTCCTAAGGACTTCATCACAACATAGGAGTTCATTAGAAGATGAAACAATTTATGATGAAAAATATCAAAATAACTTTTATTTATTTATAATTTATATACTAATATAAAAGGAGCACAACCATCAATAGACTGATGATTGGCTTTGGGATACTATTCTCAATAATCTCTCACTTGGCCTAAAGCCAATCGGTGCAGTATCTAATACCCATCTTCGACTTGAAGTCGTCGAACTCCTTCACCGCAATGGCTTTAGTGAATGGGTTGGCCAAGTTCTCCTTTCTGTCGATCTTCTGAAGGTCGACATCACTTCGATCCATGATTTCTCAGATGAGATGGTAGCGGTGCAGAATATGTTTCGTTCGCTGGTGTGCCTTTGGTTCCTTCACCTGAGCAATGGCTCCAGAGCTGTCACAGTAGAGCAGAACTGGACCAATAAGGGAGGGTGCTACTCCGAGCTCGATAATAAATTTTCTCAGCCACACCACTTCTTTGGCAGCATCTGATGCAGCGACATACTCTGCCTCGCAAACTGAATCAGCTATAGTGTGCTGCATGAAATTTTTCCAGCAGACAGCCCCACCATTAAGGGTAAATATAAATCCCGACACACTCTTACTGTCATTGTGATTACACTGAAAACTAGAGTCGGTAAATCCTATAAGTCTCAAGTCTGATTCACCATAAACAAGCCACTGGTAGTATTTCTCAAATACTTCAGGATGGTTTTAACAACCTTTCAGTGATTCTCCCTTGGATCAGATTGGTATCTACTCACTACCCCTAGTGAGAATGTCACATCTGATCGTGTACATGTCATGGCGTACATGGTAGATCCCACTGTCGAAGCATATAAAATTTTACCCATACGCTCTCTCTCTTGATGTGTTGTCGGACAATCCCTCTTCGAGAAAGAAATTTCATGGCCTATCGATAGATAGCCTTTCTTGGAATTCTCCATGCTGAACCTCTTCAGCATAGTATCAATGTACGTGGACTGGGATAAGCCAAGCAACCTTTTAGATCTATCCCTATAGATCCTCATCCTAGGATGTAGGAAGCTTCTCCCAGATCCTTCATGGAAAATTGTGACAACAACCAAATCTTTATTCCCTGTAATGCAGGGACATCATTCTTGATTAAGAGAATGTCATCCACATACAATACAAAAAATACTACAACTGGACCATTAGCCCACTTATAAATGCAGGGCTCTTCTCCGTTCTTAACGAAACCATACGTCTTGATCGTCCTATCAAAATGTATGTTCCAACTCCGGGATGCCTGCTTAAGTCCATAAATGGATCTCTGTAGCCTGCACACCTTAGACTCATCTGTGGATGTGAATCCTTCAGGTTGTATCATATACACCTCTTCATCTAGCTCTCCATTTAGGAAAGCTGTTTTCACATCCATCTGCCAGATTTCATAATCCAGATGGGCAGCTATCGCAAGCATAATCCGAATGGATTTGAGCATTGTAACAGAAAAAAATATCTCGTCATAGTCTATACCATAACGTTGACGATATCCCTTGGCAACCAGGCGGGCTTTATAGGTTTCCACCTTTTCGTCTGCGCCCTTCTTTTTCTTGAAGACCCATTTACACCCTATGGGTTTTACTCCTTCGGGTGGGTCAACCAATGTCCACACATCGTTGACCTTCATGGACTCCATTTCGGATTTCATGGCCTCTAGCCATTTCTCAGAGTCAGGTCTCTGCATTGTATCCATGTAGGTGATTGGATCCTCATCATTTTCATCAAGTTCGATAGGATCGCCGTCCCGGACCAAGAAACCATAGTATCTATCCGGTTGACGTGGCACTCTACCAGATCGCCTTAAGGATGCAGGAACAATGGGCTTCGGATCCGATCTAATCAAATCCGGTTCAGGTTCAGCTACTTATGTCAATTTTTCTACCTACCGAATTTTCTCAAGTTTGACCTTAGAGGCAACAGTCCCTTCACCAAGGAACTCCTTTTCTAAAAAGATTGCCTTAAGGCTAACAAACACCTTTTGCTCATCAGCTAGGTAGAAATAATATCTTTTGATCTCTTTTGGGTCCCTATAAAATTATACTTGTCAGACCTAGGTCCAAGCTTGTCCGTAATTAAACGTTTAACATAAGTCGGATGCCCCCAAACCTTAAGGTGCAAGAGTACTGGCCTACGTCCTATCCATATCTCATATGGTATTTTGGTTACAGACTTACTTGAAACCCTATTTAGAAGGTAACAAGTCGATTCGAGCGCATATCCCTAGAGGGAGATCGGTAGACCAGCAAATCCTATCATGGATCGAACCATGTCCAACAAGGTCCGATTCCTCCTTTCAGACACACCATTATACTGTGGTATTTCGAGAGGAGTCCACTGAGAGAGAATTCCATTCTTTCCAAGATATGTCAGAAAATCATTGGAAAGGTATTCATCTCCTTGATCAGATCGAAGAGTTTTAATACACTTTCCAGTTTGTTTTTCTATCTCATTTCAAAATAGTTTGAACATTTCAAATGACTCCGACTTATGCTTCATTAAGTAGACATACCCATACCTCGATAGGTCATCTGTGAAGGTTATGAAGTAGAAATATCCACCTCTTGCACTTGAGCTCATGGATCCACATACATCAGAATGTACCAGACCTAAGAGTTCACTGGCTCACTCACCTTTTTCAGTAAAAGATGACTTGATCATCTTTCCAAGAAGACAGGACTCACAGGTTGGAAGTGATTCACAATCACCAACTTCAAGAATTCCTTCTTGAGCCAACCTATTTATCCTGTTCTTATTGATATGACCTAGTCTACAGTGCCAAAGGTAGACTTCTGACATATTATCTATTCTAAGGCATTTACCGGATGCTTGAACCACATTAACAGGTTGTGATAGTAAGTAAATTCTATTATTTATTTGTCCAACAAACATTGTAACACCATTCAAAATGATATTGCAAATATTTTCTTTTATTAAAAATTTATAACCGTACATGGCCAAAAGGCCTACAAAAATAATATTTAATAAAAAGCTTGGACAATAGTGACATTCACTTAGAATTACATTACAAGAATTGATTACAAGGTTCATGATTTCTAAAGCTAGAACTGAAACTTTGCTTCCATCTCCAACGTTCAGGAACCTCTCACTGTCATCAAATCTCCTACTGACCTGCAAACCCTGCATCGAAATACAAATATGATAAGGGCTTCCGGTATCCAATACCCAGGCAGTAGTATCACAAATGGTGGTCCGATCATTGAGCCACTTCTGGTAAGTGTCTCGGACTGTCCCTTTAGCGTTCGGGGCTGGCTCCTCGAGTGCCGAATCCGTTACAACATAAAGGATCCGCTCATGCTCAAGGATGATTTTTAATTTTCGATACCAGCTATCAAAATTAGGTCCCATGAGCTTGTCATTATCTAATAATTACTGGAGTGATAGGATAGTGGCTATAGCTGCATAAGGAAAACCAGACCTCTATTAGTATATAAATTATTAATACTAAAGACTTGGACTTTTGTCTAAAGTTTCTTCCAGTATTTTTATGAACTAGTAGCTTCAACCTTCAATTCGAGGAATTACTTTAATTCTTTAGTGGGTACTAGAATCCACACAGACTACACACGAGCCCAACTTTGGTTGGTCAACCCATGTGCATCTATGGGTAGGTTCATAACCAGTTGTTTCTCTAAACAACTTCTAGTAATTAATTTTGCCCCAGAACCTAATCAGTATGCTTTGGCCTCCACTGAAAAGATCTGGTTAGGTCCAACCATTAACATGACTTGATTTGGTGAATTGGACCAATAAATGATCAGGCCCGACTTTGACCGGCCAACCTGACCACCATCAGAAAGACTCAACCAAATTATCATACTATGAATGATAATTCCATTAGTCAATAAGCACCGGGCCTTTGGGCCTCCAATGATTATTAAACTAATGGACTCATTATCACTCACTTAATGGGAGGCTATGACTTAGTTATCACTATAACTTAATTATTTTAGGGATCTAATAATTTTTGAGGATTTTATTAAAGGATAGAAGAGAAGAAATTAACCAGCCAATTTTAATCCTCCCACTGACTTCACCAAGTCAGATTATAAAGGATTTAATTAAAGCTGGCATTAGAAGCACCTAAATCAGTCACACTAATTTACCTAATGACATGGGTGAGCCCTAATCACCAAGTGATCTAATCAAAACCTAACTCACCAGGTTGGCCAGGTAAGTGAGATCAGTGGTGGGGATAAGCCATTAACTCGTCAGAGATCGAATCAATGTGAGTAGCTCCCACTTAAGAACCACTGGTCAAACTGTCAAACTTATCTTAGACACCAACCGGTTCATTAGTTTTAATTTGATCAACTTAGTAAATAGGGTTCCACCGCATAGCCATGAATTAAGTCCATCTTGGTCTAGTTAAAGACATGGACCCATTCAACTACAACTATTGGAGTTGAGTCTAGAGTGTCCTTGATCTAATCTAATTCAATTTTTGATTAGATTTGACCAATTACTCTAATTTAGTCCATTTCTTTAAACTAACCTTAAGTCTAACCCAATTATGGACCTAATCCATCTAACCCATTGATCCACAAGTTTATGCAATTGTCTTAGGTCTTAATTCACAATTCTAGACCAACTTGACAACACTTAATTCTTTTAATTAAGTATTTGGGCTGATGGGTCAGGATTTGGCATTTCGAAAATAATTTCCAAATTTGAAAGGTTTTATTTTCTGTTCATTAAATAGGTTGACTCATTTCACAAATAGATCAGCACATTTCATAAATAGCAATCCTATTGCTAATTTTATAACAGAAAATAACTCAATCAAAATAAATCATGAATATTCTTTTAGATCTAATCTAACATATTCATGATAAATTTTATAATCGAACCTTTACAATTAATTCCTTTCGCTGCTTCATCTGCATGGGATATAATTACAGTGGCACCCCTACCACCATAGGAGAACCCCATCGAATGGGAGGAGAGGGCCTTTAAACCCTATTTTTCTCCTATGACCGGATGACCATGGTAACCAACCCAATTAGATTACTTGCTACTTGGATCAAGTATATCTAAATATACTAATTTCAAAATTTAAATTTTAAATTTTAAATTTTAAATTTTAAATTTCAAATAAATTTCAAATTTTAAATTTTTGAATTTCAAATTTTAAATTTTAAATTTTGAATTTTAAATTTGAAATTTCAACCAAATTTTAAATTTCAAATTTCAAATTTTGAATTTCAAATTTTTGAATTTTGAATTTTGAATTTTAAATTTCAAAATTCAAATTTTAAAATTTGAATTTCAAAATTTTGAATTTTGAATTTCGAACAACTTTCAAAATTTAAAATTCAAATTTTGAATTTTAATTTTTAAATTTAAACTTTTAGATTACAACTTAATCTATGCATGCAAATATATATATATCATATCTTAGAACCTACTCTGATACCATTTGATGCGAAATTTGAGTGCAGGGGTAAAATGGTAATTTTAAAATTTTTTCAAAATTACTATTTTATAGTGAAAATTATTAATTAATCTAATTAATTAACATATATTTACCCTACACTAGGATCTAAATATGATATATAGCATGCATGCATTTAAATTTAAAATTCAAATTTGAATAGTAAATAATTTACTGTTCTGTGTTCAGAACACAATACCTTTGTGCGGGTAGTCGATCACCACAATCTGATCATCGTCGGGAGGGTCTGATCATCACAACATAACCACATAGTATGTCTGACCTCTGCGGATCATCCACACGAAGCTCCCGATCTGATCGGCTCCTCACGAGTGCTAGCTCGTTGTAGAGCCCTTTCGACGGTCGATGCTGATCGAACTTCTTCGATCGATGTCTGTTGATTCCATGGATACTCTGAATCATCAGCAAATATGCTTGAGAGGTAGATGATGCTCTCCCTTGAATTTGGTGGGCTCACGACACTCGTAGCTCACTAACTCACTTCCCGAACCCCAGGCTAAAACCCTAGGGAACACACTGAAAACCCTATGCCCACTTTTATTTTTTTCTTTCTTTTTCTCTCAGAAGGTTTTGGACCTTCACCTCATGCACAAGGCTTCCTCATGCCCCAAACTATCTCTCTGAAAAATTCTACGCACGCCCCACCTTTCTCTTCTTTTTAAAATAACGCAAGACGTGTCTTATCCACGTGAGAGGATAAAGATAAGTGGTTGCACATTTGAATTCAAATCGAATTTGAATTCAAATGCAAACCAACTCATCCCTATTCACTTGGGCATGAGAAGAGAAGCGGCGTGGCATCATTTGTGCATGAGAGTTTACACGAAAAACTCTTTCTCGTGTAAATAAAGTGGCACACAAGATAAGAGGGGGCGCATGGAGTTGGTTGGTTGCCCATTCAAATTCAAACTTCATTTGAATTTGAATGGCCAACCAATCATCTTTATCTATCCATTTGGTGCAGAAAGGATGGGCGTGGGATGGCCTTTGCGTGGGAGAAAATTCATGAGAAGTTCCTTCTCGTGAATTCAAATGGGCGCAGAGGAAGTGAGGTGGCGCAGGGAGTTTGGGTCAAGGTGGTTTCTCATTTTAAACTAACCTAATTGAACCAATTTAATTAAAATAAGCTAAGCCCAATTAGACTAATTTAAATCCAACTTAATTAGAATTAATTAAGCTCAATAAAATCCTAATCAAATCAAAAATTGACTAAGCCCAACCCCTGATCAAATCAGGGATCAAACCATCTTGATGATTAGGTCAACTCTTAACCTAATCGGGTCAAACCCAACTGAATCCAATTCAATTGGACTTGATCCAAAAATAATTACTCAATCAAATTGAGTTAATTAGTGATCAAATCACTAATTAAACTTCTCATAAATACTGAGTCCAAATCCGATGGGCAATCGAGTATCAAAGTCCATCGATATGAAACCTTGATCGAAGAGTCCCAAACCAGTGGGACTCTTGACCCCGGTACCCAAAATGTGTGGGACTCATGATCAGAGAATCCTGATTCTTGATCATAGAGTCTTAGACATGTAAGACTCATAGTCCATGAATATTAAGACTCTTCATCAGCCATCAGATCAGATAGGAACTTCTAATGTGTGTAACCCCGCAGGTTCGAACCTAAGCCGGTAGCACAGGAACCAATTTCGATACTAATC
The DNA here is from genome assembly GCF_000442705.2 of Elaeis guineensis. Taxonomy (NCBI): domain Eukaryota; kingdom Viridiplantae; phylum Streptophyta; class Magnoliopsida; order Arecales; family Arecaceae; genus Elaeis; species Elaeis guineensis. The sequence continues at coordinate 49,065,915 of NC_025999.2, read as the reverse complement.
GAAGTGACCATCTAGTAATGGTACCCGACATCCAGATAGGTCAAATAGTCATAATCACAACACTCAGAACCTACATGAATATGGTTACTGTATAATTCATCCCTTTTGACCCCTGTGTATAGGACGACTCAGGGTTAAACTGTCAACCCTGATTAGATCATCTGAGTCGTGCTCAACTCAAACAGTCCCGTGACTCCTCACTTGGACTACCCTGATCAAGGTTTTGCTAAATTGAAACACGACTGTACATAGCTCCTGAACTGGAGTGGTCAATCCCATCTTGACACACGCACTGATAAGTCAAGTACTTGACTACACCCAGCATCCTTCTGTCACTGAATTAGAAATTCAGGTAGTCCAGTACCTAAGTGCAGTGAGTTACTTGCGAGTCACCGTGGCGGTCTCAGGTTGGAGGGACATTTATACCCATATCCCATCGGAGCAAATCTTGACAGCAGAGATAGCTCCGGAGTCGGTCACGTTTAGTGCAGATGTATCCTTACATCTCACCTGTATGCCATACCAGTGTCTCCACACTCCTTGGTTAAGAGGACAACCAACCTATATGGCACACAACGACCTATGCTCGATAAACATTGTTGTCCTTGGTAATAACGTATCATTTGGTTGCGAACAGGTTTAAGGACTAAACGACAAATCCTCCTTTGTTGAGTCTAAATAGTCCTAAGGACTTCATCACAACACAGGAGTTCATTAGAAGATGAAACAATTTATGATAAAAAATATCAAAATAACTTTTATTTATTTATAATTTATATACTAATACAAAAGGAGCACAACCATCAACAGACTGACGATTGGCTTTGGGATACTATTCCCAACAAATATTTCTTTAGATTCTCTAGGTATATACCTCTGAACTTTTTAAGGTCCCTTAGTTACCAGCATATCGACCAATTCAGTTAAGGTGCTATAATATTTATTCATATAATAGTTTCATAAACTATCCATATGAATCAGAAATTATAGGATCAAATCCATTAATAATTTCTTATGCATGATCATGTCAAGCTTTTCAAGCTCTTTAATGTGCTTGATCATCGATCATAGACAAACTGTCCATTATGCATCTTATGCATTGTGTGACTCTGATCATCTCATAATTATGGTAGATGAATTAACATGTCATTGGCAGTCTATATATTCTTATGCATATATTGGATCTCATCGACTATAGAAACCAATTTATAGCATCTAACCTAATTGTCAATGTCCAACCATTTGTCAAGTATAGCTCATTGACTATGAATTGGACAAGCTGATGATATTGGGTTAACCTGATCGAAAATATGGCTTAATTTTTAAAAGCTAAGAACTATTCTTAGATTTCTGAGTCAGAATATGTAATCGATTTTGATCAAGTGGTAGATATCTAGGATTCGAGCTAGAGTGCTGGAAGCTGAAAGAATTGATCATAGAGAATAAAGATTTAATTAGATGATTGTACTTGTAATAGTTTGTTCTAAAGACTTTGAAAACAAACAAAAAGATCTCACTAATTTTTTGAGTCTCTCACACTCCTCGGGTGGAGAAACAAAAATTCTAACGCAATAATAGATTCTAGTGGGTGCTACGATCCCATCGATGTATGGTACCTCACCTAACAGTTATTGGTGATACGTATATCAATGCATGGATAACTCTTTGTCTAGATGCTTCTCCAAGCATATTGTAGTGACTTGGTCTCTAAGTCCTGTGGCCTCACCTAACAGTTATTGGCACATTCTTTAGTTAAGTCCGACCCACCATTCACCAATAAGTGCAAAGCCATCATTGGATCCCTCACCTAACAGTTATTCGGCCCAACCCCATCTTTATCTCGGGGCATCTGATGCCAATAGAGTGGTTGTGCTTTTTCGATGCAATCGAACCACTGTAACCAGTCGAGAATGATCAACATTGGAAAAGACACCTACTCTCTACAACGGTGGAAGATCAGTAGACTTAATATTTAGTGAGAAGATTTGAGTTCAGATCTCTTCTAATTAGTCACATACATCTAATGTAATGACTAATCTAGTTTAGATCAGCACATTTCATAGCTGACTAACCTAGTCGGCATGGGTGAACTCGGGTCAATAAGTAACCTAATATAAAACATAATCTCCCAAGATGGCTAGGTAAGTAAAGATGAGTGGGGGCCCCTCCATTGCTTTTCTTAGACACCAATGAATTGATCAGGTCAAACAACAGAACCAATTAAATAACCACCATCTAATACTTGCCTTAGACACCAAATTGGTTGATTAGAATTGAATAGGTTAACCTATAGACTCGAATTGAATTGCTGAGCCAAATTCAATCTTGACTTAATCAATTCACATCACATGTGAATCAATTTGACCAACTATAACTAAATTCAATTTTGAGTCCTTTTGACCTAATCCCAATCAACTCTTGATTAGGTTCGATCAACTACTCAAAATCAAAAAGGGTTCTAACCTGATCTAATCAATGACCCTAGTTGTAGTTTAGTCTCTAAACCTAATTTGTTCAACCCATACCCGAAGCCCATATTTTATGCATTAAAATTTAGATCTTAAATTTATAATTTTAGATCTTATAATTTCAAATCTTAATTCTTAATTAAGTGCATTATGTACATAGATTTGGGTTTAGATCTCGAAATATTTTCTAATCTAAATCATTTATATTGTATCCCATACAATATGATTGTTTGCATAGACAAATCGATTCATCCTGGTACACGAATCAATTTGTCATAGTAAGCCAGCACACATTGAGACAAATAGAAACCTATAGACCTAGAATGCACAATTGAGTCAGTTCATCAGCAAATGAGTCGACCTACCAGGGTCTTGAGTTGACTCCAACAAAAATGAGTCAACCCACCAAGCATTCGAATCAACCCAATTGAAAATTGACTCGACTCCACAGGCACACCAATCACAGATTCATGCTCTCATGCAAAAAAAGCCTAAGGTTTTAGATTTAGGGTTTTGTAGAAATTTAGTTTTAGATCGTGTGTCAAACAATATATCAAATATAATATTTTAATGATCTAAAATACATAAAAATACATGCATAATCTGATTTAAATTAAAAAATATAATAATTATAATTTTTTATTTACTATTCATCTACATAGGAAACATCACAGTCGACACCCCTATACGTCATAAGAGAGAACCCATCGAATGGGCAAGAGAGTGACTTTGATCTCTTCATCATCTTATGATCGGACGGCCATAGTGACTATCCTAATTCGATTACTAAGCAACTAAAAATTTAATCTAATATATCACATATATAATCAATTAGAAATCAGATCAATATATCTTTCATATGTCACATATGACTATAACATTAAATCTATGCATGTAGAAGGAATTTTAGCAAATATACTAGATCCAAATTACACCCTAATTAAAATTTTCAGATCTAAATCAATTTCAGATCTAAATAATTTATGATTTATTTCAGATCTGAAATGATCTAAAATCATTTCAGATCTAAAATAATCCTGTAATCATATTATAATATGTAGAAAAATCAGATCTAACCTTAATCAATATTCTACATCGTCCTAGGACAACCGTTTAACATAACAAGAGTTATGCCAGGGCAATCTTATTTCAGAATGATGTGATTATCAAATTAACTTTCAGATCTGATTTCTATAAACCAGATATTAGATCTGATGAGGTTTCACGTTCGTATCAGAACCTATGCTCTGATACCACTGTTAGAGAATGCTACAGTTTCGTACGTGTAGTTCAAAATTTTTTTTTAAATATCTATGCAGTAAAAATAAATTAAAATAATTTTAATTTATACGTATCAGATCAGATTTGAAAACTATAGCATGAATCTTGATACGAACATGAACCCACATCTGATATCTGAAATAGAAAACAAAATGTTAGAAAAATAAAATGGAGATCGAATCTCCATACCTTGGATCCTGCGAATGTCCCGAGTTTTGATCATAGCCGTGCACGCACTCGACCTCTGCTGGTATCCACATGGAGCCATCTGATCGGAGCATCAAAATCACTGGTATCCTAGCACTTTGCAAATCTCGCTCCTCATTCATGGATCTTGATCTCTTCTTCCAGATCTTGAAGAAGCAGATCGCCGCGCAAACTCTTTCGCACAGATCCGATGGGATCTGAATTAGATCACTATGAAGAAAAGAATAACCCTTCTTCTTCTCTTGTTCTTTCTCTTTTTCACTCTTAGATTTGATCTCTATCAGATCTGGGCATGGACATGAAGTGGAGAAGGAAGGAAGAGGCATTGGGGAGGAAAGAAAGATGTAAGAAAGATGCCTCTCGCATCTCATGCACGCCACCTGCATTCACGCATCCTTTTTAATTTTTTTTTTCACACTACATCTCAAATTCCACATACAACTCCTTCTTAAGGCCCAAGAGATCTCATCTCTTTGAATCCAAGGTGTTCAAAAACAAATCAAAGGATAGATGTGCATTGAGATAAGGGAAGAAAGAAGGAGAGATGTCTCACGCCAACAATTAACGCATGCCCTCCTTCTCTAATATTTTTTATCACATAAAAAAATGCTTCCACATCCCAATCTGAGATATTTCTATCTTATTTTGAATCAAATTTAAATAAAAAAAATTTGGATGAAAAAGACTTCCAGATAAGGTGGGGCGCCAACTATTGGCACCCCCTCTCCTTTCAAGCACGTGAAGAAAGAAGGATGAGAACAAATAATACTTTACTTTTTTTTTGGCATGATTTTTGGAGAGAGAGTCTTAGAGAACTTAGACTTTTTGAGTCATAATTTATTTGGTTCAAATAGAGTCTCAATTAGATTTAAATCGAATCCAAAATGAGCTGAATTCGAAAAGACTGTCAAGCTTGATCCAATCAGACTTGAAATCAAAATCTGATTTGGATAACTAAACCCAATTAATATTAAATTAAATTAAATTAAATTTGATTTAAATTAATTAAAATTTAATTCATAATTTAATCAGCTCCAAAAAAATAGCAACACTTATAATTAAGTTCCTACGCTAACAATTAGCAGCTGCCAAAACTGTAATACTTACAAATTAGCAGTTTTTAAAATTTAAACTATCAATCTAATTGATAATTCAAATATAATCCAAGCCATTGATCAGGTCAAGCTCTTTTTGTATGTAACCTCTCAGGTTTTATTCTATCTGGTAGTGAGACATACCGTGATCTTCATCATAATATGATCAAAACTCTTTTCGATGGGCTGAAACGATTCTAACTTACCTCAACAAAGATCATTGATCCAAAAATGATCTTAGTGAGTTCTCATAATCCACCAGTGACATCTAGCAATATATAGTGGTAATTTAGCAGAGCAAAAAAGTGAACCCCTAGGTGCAGTTATCGTGTGATACAATCTCTCTATCGAGAATTCTGACTTGATAGAGGCCATGGAGAACTCGTCAAACCCCATCATCAGTCATATGCTAGATTGGCTTGACTCGAGTTCATTTATGAATCTTGTAAAAACTCTTTTTCAGTATTCACACTTACTCTGGCCAGAGATTTTTTGAACTCAGTCTGACGAATCATATAGAACTTCTCTTTTTCTATCAAGGTCGATAGATTCCATCTAGATACATCCTACTCCAAACAACAAACCTGAACCTACATAGCCAATATACACAGTAAGGACCCATATGGCTAGGGACCAAGAAAACGTGCAGTCAAACTATGTAGCCTCGCTGTGAATAGCCAACACACCGCAGGTCAAAAGATCAGTCACACCACTGTAGCATCGAAAAAATCACTGATGAGTGAGCAGACATCCAAGTGGTTTCTCATGTTGGTTACGCTCAGTGCAAGTTGTTCTCTACCAACCACTTGAACTCTCACCCCAGTGTCTTTACACCGTAGACTCGAGACTCATCTGCCCTAAAGAGAGATGATCCATACATCGATCTTGAATAAATTGATTACTGTCCTCTGTGATGATCCTTCAATCGGGAGTATTTAGAAATTAACCACTAATGATGTATGTCTCAAATTCTCAATACCTTGAGAATATACAAAATCATCTTTATTAATTTTTAGGATAAATCATAGACATATAAACATGATTGGTTATTAAGACTGCCCAACAAGTACAAAATATATCCTAGAGAAAAGTATGTGTCAGTCAAGATTGGCTTCTAGGGCACACATCCAACAGACAGTGGGAAGCTGTCTTTTAGACAAACTTCATTCAAATCTGTATAGTCGATGTAGATTCTCCATTTTTCATTGGCCTTTCTCACCATCACTACGTTGGCGAGTCAATCGAGATAAGTAGCTTCTCTGATGAAGTCTACTATGAAGAGTTGGTCGACCTCTTCGTCAATGTCCTGTCTTTTAGGGGCAAAAGATCATTTCTTCTATCTCACTGGCTTAACATTTGGATTGATGTTGAGTCGATGAGTTATTACATCCAGAGAAATGCCCGACATGTCAATGGCCAACCAAGCAAAAATGTCAGCATTTGCTTTTAGCAAATTTATTAGTTACTGTCGCTCTGGATCAGACAGCTGTGATCCAATTTGGACCATCTTCTTGGAGTCTTCTTCTTTTAATGGGATGGAAACCAATTGTTCAGCTGGTTCACCCCTCTCTTGATTCTCTCTTTGGTCCAATTTATCGACAGACAGAGAGTCTTTAGGTTTATTGTTTTATGTGGAGACTAAGAAGCAGCATCAGGCTAACTGTTGGTCTCCACGTATTTCTCTGACTCCACTTTTTATCAGAAATCGATCTAATAGATGGTATGTTGAGACCACCGCTCTCAATGCATTAAGGCTAGGTCATCCGAGTATGGCATTATAGGTCGAGGGAACCTGAACAACCATGAATATCACAAGAATAGTACTCTGCAGCGGTTCAGTTCCTACGGTTAAGGAGAAAGAAATTTTTTCTTCCACAGTAACAACATCTCCAGTGAAACTGACCAATGGCGTCGAGACTCTTCTGAGTAGATCAGTCGATAGTCACATTCAGAAAAAAATTGAGTAAAAAAAAATATCAGTCAAACTTCTATTATCTATAAGGATTCTTTTTATATCATAATTTGCTATTGTTACCGAAACAACAACAGCATCATCATGGAGAGTTTGAATTCTTCGAACATTCTCTTCCAAAAAAGTTATTACATCATTAAGTCGTCATCTTTTTGCCAACTCTTCTTCAAAAGTTGCCCGCCTGTTAGATTGCCTAGAGATCATGTTGATCACTCCTGCAGTCGGTTGATTATTGATGGCCTCCTCAGTTTGCGGCTGAGGTCGTCGGTCAACCGGAGGTTTAGTTAGCTGATCTCTTCAGTACTTCTCGAGGTAGCCTTGTCGGATCAGGACCTCTATCTCATCTCTGAGTTGGATGCATTATTCGGTATCATGATCGTAGTCACAATGGAATCAATAGTACTTCCTCCGATCATGATTTTTTGAGGGTGCCTTTATCGATGGGGGGTGCCATAGGTACTCTGCTCCTTCGATCTCCATGAGAATCTATGCACGGAGAGCAGAGAGAGGAGTATAAGAGTCATACCTGTCGTAGTTTGGCTTCGAACTCTATCGTCAGGGTGAAGCTCGCTTATTAGAAGATGACCGACTTGATTCGATCGGAGATTCACTCTTCTTCTATTTCTTCTTCTGACCTTTATCTTCTATCTGGCGTCGGTCAGAAGTATCCTCATTCACACAGATGTACTTGTACATGCATTCGAGAAGTTCAACATAGGTCCGAGGGAGAGTTTTGTCCAAAGAGTAAGAGAATCTAAATTCCCTCAGACTCCTTTTCATGGTCGATATAGCCATGTCCTCGTTGAGGTCCATAACTTCAAGTGTTGTCTTGTTGAAATGGGCCACAAAGTCTCTTAATATCTTAGTCTCTCTTTGTTTGATTGAGAAGAGACTGTTGGATATTCGTGACGGCCTTCAGCTAGTACTGAAGTGAGCCACGAAAGAATATTCGAGCTGCTCGAAGGAATCGATGCTTCCTGACTGAAGCTCGAAATATCAGGTTCGAGCAGCTTTCCAAAGAGTTACCGAGAAGCCAATACATAAGAGGGCATCGGTTGCCTCCTGGATCATTATGAGAGCTTTATAGCTCTCCAGATGGTCAATCAGATCAGTGGAGCCATTGTATGCTTCCACTATGGCATCTTGAACCGAGATGGGATCAGCTCATCCAAGATGTACTGAGAGAGAGGCTTGGTGGTGTGGAAGTCATAGTCACTAGAGGACTTCCGACCTTCCACTTGAAGTCGGACGAGTCGGTGATCAATCTCCTAGAACTTGCATTCATAGTCGTCCAACTACTGTTATCGGGAGACCCCAGGAGCGGAACCTCCCGATGAGTTTGAAGGAGAAGCAGAAGGCGTCTGCAGTCGTTTCCCCTTCCTAACACTGTGGAGATGGAAAGAAGAGGGGAAATGCTGCAAGTGGTGGGTGGCACGGTGAGAGTATCGAGAATGTGGTCATCCGTCTCGATGGGAGTGTCGAGATTGTCGCTCTGGAGAGAAAGAAGGCGATTGCCATGGAGGACGGCTGCTGTGCCTGGAAGGCATCGACTGTGCCATCGATTGTTCTGTTGGTGGCTGCTACTGCTACTGGGTTTGCTGCTATTGGAGGCTTTCGACTGTTTCCATCAAAATATTCATCTGCTGTACAAGTACAGCGATCTGGGCATCTATGGTGACCATAGGATCCGAGGAACTAGGCTCTGCTACCGGAGGTGGGGGAGAAGGATCTTTCTGATGGAAAAAGTACCTCACCGAATCAGTTGAAAGTTGGGCTTTGGTTTTCGGCATGATCAACTGTAGATTTCTCCCCCTTTCTAGCACGTCAATCTGTTGCGGCCAACACCCTGTCACCTGTCGTTGGTGATGAGTACTTTCAAAACAACATCCTCATAGACTGGAGTTGTGTCTGGTGGGGATCATTTGATGCTTAAGTCAGAGAAAAAATTAGTGAACAGTAGATTTTTAAATATCGAAAGTAGTAGAGCTCTGACTCAGAAGTATCTTAGTGGTACTGTTCACTTATCCTCCTTTTATAGATGATTTTGATGTAATCGTCAAACATGTGGTCCCACTTTTATGGCGCTAAATTATCAGGTCATAATTGTGGAGTTAGTGGGTAGTTAATTTTTACTAATTGCCGTGACACATAGTCGATAATCATTCATAGTAGTTATAGTATGTGGAATAGATTGATCGACTATACGTCAGTAATGTCGATATGTCGGTAGAAGGTCTGAGCGAACCATCGGCTAGTAATTCTAATGTGCCGACGGTCTTGGGTCGAAGGTTATTCAAGCTGTTTGCTATTGATCGATAGTAACCGAATGTCGGTCGGTCTATCGACAATGAGTCAGTGTGATTTATCCAGTCAGTTGAAGAATAGTCGGAGTTATACGTTCAATCGGTTAGCCATTGTTGAGTCGAAGTCGGTGTTGCTTGACTTGAGTCGGGGGTTGATTGACTTACCCCAACAATGCTTATATTGTAGGGTTCGATAAGCATAATGGAAGCAAAATGGATTTCAAAATTTTGCATTATAAAACTCCAAACAATCAAATCCTAATCCCAAAAATTCCTTGATGATAAACAATCATATGCATATATGTATAGGTAAGTGTAGAAAAATACCTATCACGCTATATCCAAAATTCCAACAGAGTTTCCATGAGGCACCCAAATATTCATCCTCCAATATTGATCCACATGAGAGTTGATTCAAGACTCTCACTCCCTAATATGGTTCCTCCTATTGTATTCTTTCTTAAAGAATTCTTTGGGCTCTCTTGGCAGCATAACACTTTTCAAGTGTTTGACCTCTCTTCCTGTTGGGAAATATGTCCCAAAAACCAATCATTAACCTATTGACGGTTGAGCAACCTTGTATTATAATTAATTTATTAATAAATAAAATATATTTTTGGAATTTTCATCATAATTTTTCATCTTCTAATGAACTCGTTTATTGTGATAAAATTCTTAGGACTATTTAGGTTTGATAAAGAGAGGATTTATCGATTAGTCCTTAAAACTGTTCATGACTAAATGATAGATTGTTAATAAGGACGATAGCTTCTTTCGAGCATAGGTCACTGTAGGCCATATGGGTTGGTTGTTCTCTTAATCAAGGAGTGTGGAGATACTGGTATAGCATACAGCTGAGATGTAAGGGTACATCGTCATTGAACGTAACCAACTCCAGAGCATTCTGCTGTCGAGAATGTCTCTGATGGGATATAGGTATAAGTATCCTTTAGACCTGAGATCGCCTCAGTGACTTGCAAGCAACTCATTGTGCTTTGGTACTAGACTAACTGAATTTCTAATTCAGTGATGAAAGGCTTCTGGACACAGTCAAGTACTTGCAAAGTTAGAGTATGATCAAGATGGGATTGACCACTCCAAGAGTTGGAGAAGAATGAGTCGCTGTATTTCAATTTAGCAAAACCTTGGCCAGGATAATCCATCAGATGGATTTGATATTTTGAAATACAATGTGGACAACTTGATCAAAGTTAACATTTGAACTCTGAGGTGTCCTATGAGCATTTTGGTCAAGGGGATGAATTATATGGAAACTATATCCGCATGGATTCTAAGGATGTTGTTCTACACATTCGACCTATCCGACCGTCGGGTACCATTGCTAGATGATTACTTTGATTGGTATAAAAATTTATTTCTATACTACTAGCTTAGGTTCAGACCTATGAGGTCATACACATTAAAGTTCACGATTCGATCGGATGGTTGATCAATGATTAAGAATCGTTCTAGGGTTAAACAATCAATACGATTGACATTTAACCTAGTGCAAGTATTGCAGGAGGATCGATTAGTAATTTGATTGCTAATTGGCTTAATTTAATTAAGTCAATGGATTGAAATTAAGTCTAATTAAATATAATTTAATTAGATTTAGTTTGGGCTTGATTGGATCAAATCTAATTGGTTTATTGGATAAGCCAAGTGCAAGGAAAAACTAATCCTATTTCAGTTAGGACTTGGGTCAACCTAATTTCTAATTTGATTAAAAAATTAAATTAAATTTAAATCTAATTTAATCTGATTAAATTAGGTTCTTAATTATATTAAGATATATTTTAATTGGGTTGATTTGGTTTTGATTTGATTTGATTTGAGAAACCAAATTTGAACAAGTCATAGATTGAACCCTAGTAAGACTAGGATTCCACCTTGCACCATCTTAGCCCCCCACACCAACTCTCTCTTATTTTGTGTGACAAAATCTTCTCTCCCAGGCCTTCACACATATCCAAAGCTTTTCACTCTTTCTCTCTTACATGGAATGTGGTTGTAGACCAAGTTAAAGTAGGAATTAGTTTGGATTTCAAATTCTATGAGATAGAATTTTAGGAAACCAAAACTCTTTCCTTATGGCATTGATTTTATCCAAATCTTTTTTGAGGTTTTCATGAGTTTTTATGGCACATATTGTGCACCCTTTGCTAGTAGTCCATGGCAAAAAAAGGAGGGGGTGCCCAAGAGTTGGGCACCCCTTGTCTTGCCCTGTTTGGATTTTTCTTGATTAGGTATTTGATCTAGACAAAGATTCTTCATATCTCATTATTTAAGATGAATTTTTCTTGAGATTTTTGTGAATTATAGAACATTGAAAGTCCTTTAGGTTGTCTAAAAATTAAAGAGAAAGAGTGTTGGGGCGTGGAGATATAATAGACGCAAAACTAAGTGTCTAGGTTAGAGGAAAGAGAAGAAGAAGAGGGTCTTCTTCTAGGGTTGCTGAGTTCACCTTTTTTCTTCCTCCATCTGTGAGTTTTCTAAGAGTGTCTCACTTATAAAACTCTTTCTCTTACTTTTCATCTTTGGAAGAGTCTGAATCAAGAAGAAGGAGGCATCTGATCGACCATCGAAGAAGGATTAGCACAGTACTAGCATACTATGCTAATTTCTTGGACCAGGACTTCTGATCGTGATTCGTGGGCTCGTGTAGATGACTCCTAGAGGTTGGATGCGTATATGGCTTGCAACATCATTTTCAAGCTTGGATCAGCAAAGTTAGAACGTCTAACTTGCAAGGTAATAGATCTGATCTATTATATTTTACATACATTAGATGTAGTATAGAAACATGTTGATATGATCAACATGTAGTTCTTGCTCTTTATATTTTAATTCATGATTTAATACTATGTAATAATCATATAATAGGATCTTAGATATTCTCTAATTTTATAAGATAAATTTTGATTTATTTTAATCTTTCACTGCCTGATCTTGAAAAAGTTTGAAGATCTAACCTTGAAACCCTAGATCTGGTTCCTTCAATTGGTATCAGAGCCCAGGTTGTTTATTACATAATTATTTATACATGCTTAGATTATTTCTTAGATTAGATCTAATTTATAATCTGATTGTTAAATTTGAAATTAAAATTTTTAGATCAATCACGAACTGTAGGTTGTCTTGCTATAAGGTTTACCCCTTACAGTGCAAAAGTTATCCTAGTTTGTGTAGATCTATCTTTAATCATAAATTTGTTAGATGTGATCTAGATTAAATTTATAATTAATTAGATTTAAAAAGTTTTTTTATCTAAAATAAAATCTCTTTGTTAATAATTCTCGCACAAAGAACCATCATATATTTGTTTGAAAAATTTGCGTAGTTTAAAGTTGAAATTGTTTCAATTACATGAACTAGTTTAGATTAGATCTAAAGTAGTTTCATGCTTATTTCACTTGCATTTTGATTATAAATCAAATATGCAACTTGGTTGGTAGAACTATATTATAAAAATATTTTATAAATATAAAAATTATTTTCGAAAAGCCGAACCCCAACCCTCAGCCCAAAACTTAATTGAGTATTAAGAAGTTGTTTGATTAGGTTCTAGGATTGTGAATTGAAGAACCTAAGACACAAACCATAACATATTGGGTTAATGGTTAGTAAGAATTAGGTCCATTAATTGGGTTAGACCTAAGGTTAGATTAAAAATAGACTTAATTAGAGAATTAACTAAATTTAATCAATTGTTGTCTTAGATTAGGTCAAGGATTCTCTAGATCAATTACAATAGTTGTAGTTGGTCAAGTCCATGTCTTTAACAAGAACCAAATGGACTTGATTCTTGGCTAAGTAGTCTAGCACGAACTGTTAGGTTGATCTAATCGAAACTAATTAAACCAGTTGGTGTCTAAGGTAAACTAGACCAGTGGTTTTTAATTGGCAGCCCACTTACCTGGCCATTTTTGATGGCGTCTATGGCATGCTTTGGCAGATCCTCCCACCGATCGAACTTATCTGACCTCTTGGTGAAATTATATTTTGATCGGATCACTTGACTATTCGAGTTGATCCATGTCAGTTAGGTAAATCAGTGTGACTGATTTAGGTGCTCCTAGACCAGCCCTTTTAATGGTCTCCCTTAAGCTGACTTGATGAAGCCAGTGGGAGGATCATGATAAGCTGGTTCATCTGACCTCCTCCTTTAAATTAATTAAATCTTCTAAAATTATTAGATCCTTAAAATAAAATAGTTATGGTGATAACTAGATCATAGCCTCCCATTAAGTGGATGATAATGGGTCCATCAGCTGGATAATCATTGGAGGCCCAAAGGCCTGATGCTTATCGGCTGATGGAATTTTCATTCATAATATGATTTCTTGACTGTATCTTTCTAAATAGTGGTTAGGTTAGCCAACCAAAGTTGGGCCTAATCATTCATTGACTAGATGGGCCAAGTATGGTCATGTTAATGGTTGGACCTAACCAGACCTTTTCAGTGGACGCCAAAGCCTACTTATTAGGGACTGGGGCAAAATTTAAAATTACTAAAAATTATTTAGAGAAACAATTGGTTATGAACCTACCCTTAGATGTACATGGGTTGGCCAACCAAAGTTGGGCTTGTGTGCAGTCTAAGTGGATTCTACTACCTACTAAGAAATTAGGATAATTCCTCGAATTGGAGGTAGAGGCTACCAATTCGAATAAAATAGTGAGAGAAACTTTTTGATTAAAGTCCAAATCTTTAGGTTTAATGAATCAATTACTAATTAGGTTATGATTTTTCTTTGTGCAGATATGGCCACTTCCCTATCGTTTCGATCATTGTTTGACAATAAAAATTTGGTGGGATCCAACTTCGGTAGCTGGTACCGAAAGTTGAAGATAGTCCTGGAGCATGAACGGATCCTATATGTGATAACGGATTCTGCACCTGAGAAGCCAGCTGCCAATGCACGTGGAACAGTCAGAGACACTTATCAGAAGTGGCTCAGTGATCGGACCACGGTGCACTGCATCATGCTGGCTGTCATGAGCAATGAGTTCAGTAGCAGATTTGAGATGGCTCAGCCAAAGGACATGCTTCAAGTGTTGGAAGATGCCTTTGGCACACCCGATGATATGGAGAGGCACAAGACTAGTTGTGCCATCTTCAATGTCAAAATGCGAGATGGTGCCTTTGTCACTGATCATGTATTGTACATGATCGAGTTGATGGAGCGTTTGAGCAAGCTCGGCTTTCCCTTGCATGAGCAGCTTGGGAAAGATGCAATACTGAACTCGCTGCCCAAGTCTTATCTCCCATTCCTCACTCATTATAGAATGACAAAGCCTGAACTAAACTACCACGGGTTACTTAGGTTGCTTCAGAACTTTGAGAAGGATCACCAACTCCACAAGGAGTCGATAAACTTAGTGGGAGGTTCGTCTTCTGATTCTCGACCCTTTGAGAAAGGGAAGAAGAACAAGAAGAAAAAAGTGAAGAAGGTGTAAGTTCAGGCTAGAACATCAGTGCAGGATCAGACCAGAAAGATCAAGCTTGATAAGAGTCAAGCTGAATGCTTCTTTTGCAAGAAGCGGGGGCACTGGAATAGGAACTGTCCACAGTACATTGCCTTCCTGGACCCGAACAGGCTGAGAAAGAAGCAAGCTATTACTGGGCAAGATATTTATATGATAACTCTTTTCAATTTCTCTATTTGTGATATAACTGACTGGGTATTGGATATCGATAGTCCTTACGATATTTGCAATTTATTGCAGGAGTTGCAGGTCAGTAGGAGATTCGAGCAAGACGAGAGGTTCCTGAACATTGAAGATGGAAGATTAGTTTCAGTTCTAGCATTAGAAATCTTGAAACTTGTATTTGAGTCTCATACCGTTGTTCTTAATGATTGTCATTTCTCTCCCAATTTCTTTTTAGATGTTATTTCTGTAGGCCTTCTGGCCAAAAATGATTATAAAATTTTAATAAAGAAATAAGTTTGTAATATCATTATGAATGGTGTTACTATTTTTTGTGGACATTTGAATAATGGTGTGTATATGTTATCACAACCTGTTAACGTAGTCGATTCTACTGGCAAGCATCCTAGATTAGATAGTGTATCAGATATCTACTTATGACACTATAGGCTAGGTCATATAAACAAGAATAGGATAAACAGGTTGACTCAAGAGGAAATCCTGAAAGTTAGTGATTGTGAATCACTTCCAACCTGTGAGTCCTGTTTTCTTGGTAAAATGACCAATTCACCTTTTACTGGAAAAGATGAGAGAGCTACTGAGCTCTTGGGCCTAGTACATACTAATGTATGCAGGTCCATGAGCACAAATGCTAGAGGTGGATATTTCTACTTCATCATTTTCACGGATGATCTATCCAGATATGGATATGTCTATCTAATGAAACATAAGTCAGATTTATTTGTAATATTCAAATGATTCCGAAGTGAAGTAGAAAAATAAATTGGAAAGAGTATTAAAACTCTTCGGTCTGACCGAGGAGGGGAATACCTTTCTGGTTAGTTTCTCACATATCTAGGGAAGAATGGGATTCTCTCCCAATGGACTCCTCCAGGAACACCACAGCATAATGGTGTGTCTGAAAGGAGAAATCAGACTCTGTTAGACATGGTCCAATCCATGATGGGTTTTGCCAGCTTACTGATATCCTTCTGGAGATATGCACTCGAGTCGGCCTGTTATCTATTAAATAGGGTTCCAAGTAAGTCTGTAATTAAGACTCCATATGAGATATGGACAGGACGTAAGCCAGCACTTTCACACCTTAGGGTTTGAGGGTGCCCGATCTATGTTAAACGATTAGTTACAGATAAACTTGGACCTAGGTTTGACAAATGCACATTCATAGGGTACCCCAAAGAGATCAAAGGATATTTTTTCTACCATGCTGATGAACAAAAAGTGTTCATCAGCCTTAAGGCAACCTTTTTAGAAAAGGAGTTCCTTGGTGAAAGAACCGTTGCCTCTAAGATTGAATTTGATGAAGTTCAACAGGTAGAAGGACCGACACGAATAGCTGAGCCTGAGTCAGATTTGATTAGATCAGATTCGAAGCCTAATGTACCTGCACCATTAAGGTGATCGATAGAGTACTACATTAGTCGGATAGATACTATGATTTTTTGGTCTAGGACGGTGATCCCATCAAACTCGATGAGAACGATGAGGATCCGATCACCTATATGGATGCAATGCAGAGATCTGATTTCAAGAAATGGCTTCAAGCCATAAAATCTGAAATAGAGTCCATGAAGATCGACGATGTATGGACATTGGTTGACCCACCTGAAGGGGTTAAACTCATTGGGTGTAAATGGGTCTTCAAAAGGAAGAGGGGCGCAGACAGAAAGGTGGAGACCTATAGAGCCCATTTGATTGCCAAGGGGTATCGTCAATATTATGGTACTGACTATAACGAGACGTTCTCTCCTGTGGCAATGCTAAATTCATTCGAATAATGCTTGCAATAGCTGCCCATTTGGATTATGAGATCTGGCAGATGGATGTAAAGACAGCTTTCCTAAATGGAGAGCTGACCGAAGAAGTGTATATGATACAACCTGAGGGGTTTACATCCACAGATGAGTCCAAGGTGTGGAAGCTTCAGAGATCCATTTATGGATTGAAGCAAGCTTCTCGGAGTTGGAACATGTGCTTTGATAAGGTGATCAAAATGTATGGTTTCGTTAAGAACGGAGAAGAGCCCTACTGTTGTGATCTAGGTGGTGTGCCCAAGGCCTAGGGGACCAAGGCTAAGGCCAAGGTCCATCATTCATGAGGGCTTCATGGAGGCTCTAGGGCTAGTTGGGCCCTAGGTTGAAAGGCTGTGGGCCTTTCGGGTTCTTGAGGTCTAGGTTATGTGGGCCTCAAGGGACCAACTCTTTATGGGCCAGGTCTGGGCCCAGGATAGGTGAGATTAGGTCGAGTCATGGGTGTACATGGGCTTGGATTAACCTAATCTCCCATAGAGTTGGTCAAGGGAGTTTTGGATTTGGGTCACTTGACCCTGTGTTTATATATACATGTACTTGTATAGGTTTGATTAAGCCAAAAGAAATACAAGACTCTTTCTCCCAAGTCTCTCTCTCTCTTCTCCCTCTCTCTCCAGCAACTCTCCATGCCTCAGGAGCAAGAAACCCTAGGGTTTCTTGCCGCCAGTCCATAAAAGGAAAGAAAAGAAGGGGAGGCGCTAGCCCCCTTCCCCTTTGTGCCGCCAACCAGATTCCTCTCTCCCTCTCTTGCAGCCACCCAAGCATCAGGTCTAGGACCTGGAATCTCTTGCGAAGAGGTTGATACAAGTCCCTCTCAGATCTGGAGTTGATCTGAGGTCATTTGAGGTGCGGGTGAGATCTCCATCAACAGATCTACAGGAAAGGCTGCAGCAGGATAGATCTGCAAGGTCTGTCTCCATCTACCTTCTTCCCTATCTAGAATATTCTGATTTAAGATCTATAATTGAAGGACCTCAATCCAGACCTGATCTGGTTGGGTACCAGATCTTGGATTTTTTAGAGGTGATTTCAGAGGCGTTCTTCATCTGGAACGAAAGCCTGAAGAAGAAGACAGCAACCAGGCTAATTTTGTCAAGGGCTTTCAATCGAGTCCAGAAGTCTCCAGATCTATTTGTTGCTGGTTCTGCTACACCCAAGATCCATGGGAGGAGCCAGGATCATGCTCCAATAGTTGGTATCAGAGCCACGATGGTGAGGAAGCAGTTCCAAGCGTGAGAAGTTGAAGATCCCAAGTGCTGAAAATTTTCAGTAAGGTACCATCAAGATATATTCTACACTTCTTGATTTTATATTGCTTGTTTGGCTTGGATCCAGTCATGGGCAGCAATATGAAGGTTGATTTCAAAAAGTTTGATGGAAAGAAAAATTTTTCCATGTGAAAAATCCGGATGGAGGATCTTCTGGTGCAAGCAGATCTGGATCAGGCTTTGGATGAGAAGCCTGAGGGAATGACAGATAGATAGTGGGCATCGTTGGAGAAGAAAGCATGCTCAGTGATCAGAGGATGTTTGGTGGATGCGGCATTGTATTCAGTGCTGAAAGAAAAGACCCCAAAGGGCCTTTGGTCAAAGTTGCACACCATGTATATGGGAAAGAATATGTGCAACAAGCTAATGCTGAAGAAGAGGTTGTACAGTCTTCGGATGCAGGAGGGATCTGATGTTATTGGCCACATTCAGAGGTTCGACCAGTTGTGCATGGAGTTGATGAATATCGGGGTGAAGTTGGATGAGGAGGACAAGTCCCTGTTGCTTTTGTGTTCGCTGTCAGGATCATATGACTCTTTGGTGACTACACTGCTCTACGGCAAGGAGACTTTGGAATATGAGGACATGGTCTCGGTGTTGAGGTCTAATAAGCAAAGGGAAAAATTGACCAGAGATCAGGCTCCCCAGGAGGGTTTGGCAGTAGGGGAGAGGACAGGTAGAGGCAGAGGCAGAAGCAAGTCCAGGGGGCGGTCCAAGTCCAGGAAGGAAAAGAAAGAGATGAAATGCTTCAAGTACAATGAGTTCGGGCACTTCAAGCGAGAATGTCCACTATGGAAGAGCAAGAAGGGAGAAAGAAGTGGCTCAGAATCAGTGAGTGCAGTTGCTGGGCAGCAGGTGGAGGATGATCTACTTATGGTATCAGATGGTCACAGACATTACACAGAGGAGTAGACACTAGACTCTACGTGCTCACATCACTACACACCACACAGGTCTTGGTTTGCGATATACACCAAGACAGATGAGGGATCAGTGACTCTAGGCGACAATCATCCTTGCAAGGTGGCTGGGATAGGGACAGTCAGGGTGAGGATGTTTGATGGGATTGTGAGGACATTGACAAATGTAAAGCACGTCCCGGAGCTAGAAAAGAATTTGATGTCACTAGGCTACTTGGAGCGCAGTAGATACAGCTTCAGCAGTAGGGCTAGAAGCGGAGTATTAAACATCTCCAATGGAGCTATGGTGCTGATGAGAGGCAGGAGGTTGGACAATAATCTCTATCGCATGGAGAGATCTGTGGTGACCGAGAGTCTGATACAGCAGCTGCAGCATAGGACCAGCAAGGGGCTTGCAGGATGTGGCATTATCGCCTAGGCCACATGGGTGACAAGGGGCTGAGAGAGTTGAGCAGGAGAGGACTCATCTTTGATCTAGAGGATGGTGCTATAGGAGAGATCTATGAGCCTTGCCAGATGAGAAAGCAGAGGAGAGTTCAGTTCAATATCAGTACAACCCGTAGTGCAGCCCCTCTGGAGTTAGTACACACGGATGTATGGGGACCAGCCCCAGTTTCAGCTAGGAATGGGGCCAGATACTTCATGACCCTGATTGATGATTTCTCAAGGAAACTCTGGATTTACTTCATGAGAGAGAAGTCTGAGGTCTTCACCAAGTTCAAGATCTGGAGAGCTGAGGTGGAGAAGGAGCAGGGAGGAGCGTGAAGTGTCTGAGGTAAGACAATGGCGGAGAGTACACCAGCAGAGAGTTTCAGGATTACTATGAGGAGTGTGGGATCAGGAGACACTTCTCAATTAAGGAGACTCCACAGCAGAATGGGGTGGTCGAGAGGATGAACAGAACACTTCTGGAAAAGGCACGATGCATGAGGCTGCAGGCAGGGCTTCCAAAGGCATTCTGGGTTGACATAGTTGACGCAGCGGGTTACTTGATCAATCGGTCACCTCACACCAGGTTGGATGGCAGGCTTCTAGAGGAGGTGTGGTCTGGGAGGACAGTTGGACTGGGCCATCTACGGGTATTTGGGTGCACGGCCTATGTGCACATTGGAGCTGGTGAGCGGAGCAAGCTAGATGCCAGATCATGCAAGATGGTGTTTCTAAGCTATCTGCGAGGAGTTAAGGGATACAGGCTGTGGGATCCCTTGAAAAAGAAGGTCATCATTAGTTGGGATGTGTCTTTTGATGAGGAGTCAGTCCTACGGAGGCAAGCAGGCATAGAGGAGCAGCAGGAGGTCCAGCAGGGCACTGCTGGATAGCTTACCTCTTTGATTTTGTCTCTTGCAGGTACTACGGGAGGACATGACATTCAGGTGGAGAACCTAGCTAAGGTGTCTCCACAGGTGGAGAGGACTCGGATGGATGATCGAGGTGGAGAGGTCCAGCAGGAGCGAGCTGGACCGAGGACTGATATCGGTGTTGCCCTACACAAGCTCAAGAGGACCATCAGGCAATCGGATCGATATGGCTTCGAGGAGACGCTGTCATATGCCCTGGTAATAGCGAATGGAGACCCATATACGTATCAGGAGGCTATTGAGAGCTAGGACAGAGAGCGGTGGGCCCAGACGATGTCCGAGGAGATGCAGTCTCTCCACCAGAGCCAGACATGGCGATTGGTGCAGTTGCCACAGGGGAAGAGGCCCATTGGCTGTAAATGGGTCTACAGTCGCAAGGAAGGGCCTTCAGAGTAGGGAGGTATCAGATTCAAGGAAAGGTTAGTGGCCAAGGGATACTCCCAGAAGGAAGGCATCGACTTCAGTGAGGTCTTCTCTCCCGTCGTCAGACATACTTCCATCAGAGTGTTGTTGAGCATTGTAGCAGCTCAGGATTTAAAGCTGGAGCAGATGGATGTCAAGACGGCGTTCCTCCATGGGCATTTGGAGGAGAGGATTTACATGGAGCAGCCACCCAGTTTCAGGGATCCAGGATCAGAGGGAAATGTTTGTTTGTTGCAGAAGTCACTGTACGGGCTGAAGCAGTCACCGAGGTAATGGTACAAGCGGTTCAACTTCTATGTGCGCAGCATTGGACTTTTCAGGTGCGAGTTTGATCCCTGTGTTTATGTTCAGTCTCTTGAGGATGGTTCTAGGGTGTTCCTACTCTTGTATGTGGATGACATGCTTATAGCATGCAAGAGTAAGAAGGTTGTGCAGGATCTGAAGGCATCCTTATCTCGAGAGTTTGAGATGAAGGATTTGGGCCCTGCAAGGAAGATCCTAGGCATGGAGATTTTCAGAGACCAAGCCTGGAGGGTGCTGCATCTATCTCAAGGGGGCTACATACAGAAGGTCTTAGAGAGGTTCGGGATGAAGGGAGCAAAGCCGGCGGAGCTGCCACTTGCCGGTCACTTCAGACTCTCGAAGACCATGGTGCCACAGACTGAGGTGGAGGCTCAGGAGATGGAGAAGGTTCCTTATGCTTCAGGAGTTGGGAGCTTGATGTATGCGATGGTCTGTTGTAGGCCAGACATCGCTTATGCAGTGAGTCAGGTTAGCAGGTTCATGGCGCAGCCTGGCAAGGAGCACTAGAGAGCTCTGAAGTGGATATTCAGATACCTGACAGAATCAGTTGGAGTTGGCATCTACTACAGATAGTGAGGAGGTGCAGTGGAATACTCTGACATGTTCAGGGAGGCTCAGGGGCTGATTGGCGGTTATGTAGATGCAGACTTTGGTGGAGATGTGGATACCCGGAGGTCTACGACAGGCTTCATCTTTAGCCTGTATAGAGGTCCTATTTCTTGGAGATCGAGTCTGCAGTCTATCACGATCCTATCCACTACAGAGGTGGAGTACATCTGGCTGACAGAAGCAGCTAAGGAGGCAATTTGGCTGAAGGGTTTGTTGACGGAGATGGGCCTTACTCAGGAGGCCATTAGAGTGCACTGTGACAGCCAGAGTGCACTTCTATTAGCACAGAACTCAGTCTATCATACAAGAACAAAGCACATCGACATTCGGTATCATCAGATCAGGGAGTTTGTGGAGGATGGCGAGGTGGAGCTGGTAAAGGTACACACCAAGGAGAACCCAGCTGATGCACTTACGAAGTTACTTCCACGGGACAGCTTTCAGAGATGTGTTGAGCTGATTCGGCTGATGGACAGAGTGGAGCTGGTTGAGGCCTTGGGACACCAAGGTGGAGATTATTGTGATCTAGGTGGTGTGCCCAAGGTCCAGGGGACCAAGGCTAAGGCCAAGGTCCATCATTCATGAGGGCTTCATGGAGGCTCTAGGGCTAGTTGGGCCCTAGGTTGAAAGGCTGTGGGCCTTTCGGGTTCTTGAGGTCTAGGTTATGTGGGCCTCAGGGGACCAACCCTTTATGGGCCAGGTCTGGACCCAGGATAGGTGAGATTAGGTCGAGTCATGGGTGTACATGGGCTTCGATTAACCTAATCTCCCATAGAGTTGGTCAAGGGAGTTTTGGGTTTGGGTCACTTGACCCTGTGTTTATATATACATGTACTTGTATAGGTTTGATTAAGCCAAAAGAAATACAAGACTCTTTCTCCCAAGTCTCTCTCTCTCTCTTCTCCCTCTCTCTCCAGCAATTCTCCATGCCTCAGGAGTAAGAAATCCTAGGGTTTCTTGCTGCCAGTCTATAAAAGGAAAGAAAAGAAGGGGAGGTGCTAGCCCCCTTCCCCTTTGTGCTGCCAACCAGATTCCTCTCTCCCTCTCTTGCAGCCATCCAAGCATTAGGTTCAAGACCTGGAATCTCTTGCGAAGAGGTTGATACAAGTTCTTCTCAGATCTGGAGTTGATCTGAGGTCGTTTGAGGAACGGATGAGATCTTCATTAACAGATCTACAGGAAAGGCTGCAGCAGGATAGATCTACAAGGTCTGTCTCCATCTATCTTCTTTCCTATCTAGAATATTCCGATTTGAGATCTACAAATTAGAGGA
Organism: Elaeis guineensis; assembly: GCF_000442705.2. Taxonomy (NCBI): domain Eukaryota; kingdom Viridiplantae; phylum Streptophyta; class Magnoliopsida; order Arecales; family Arecaceae; genus Elaeis; species Elaeis guineensis. The sequence continues at coordinate 49,042,949 of NC_025999.2, read as the reverse complement.
CCTCGATCCAGGCCTGATCTGGTTAGGTACCAGATCTTGGATTTTTTAGAGGTGATTTCAGAGGCATTCTTCATCTGGAACGAAAGCCTGACGAAGAAGACAACAACCAGGCTGATTTCATCAAGGGCCTTCAATCGAGTCCAGAAGTCTCCAGATCTGTTCGTTGTTGGTTCCACTACATCCAAGGTCTGTGGGAGGATCCGGGATCATGCTCCAACACCTACATCTATAAATGAACAAATGGTCCAGTTGTGGTATTTTTTGTCTTGTATGTGGATGACATTCTCTTAATCGAGAATGACATCCCCGCACTACAGGGAATAAAAATTTGGTTGTCATCGCAGTTCTCCATGAAGGACTTGGTTGAAGCATCCTAGATCCTAGGGATGAAGATCTATAGGGATAGATCTAAAAGGATGCTTGGGTTATCCCAGTCAACGTACATAGACACTGTGCTGAAGAGATTCAGCATGGAGAATTTCAAGAAGGACTATCTACCGATAGGCTATGGAATTTCTCTCTCTAAGAAGGATTGTCTGACAACTCCTAAAGAGAGAGAGCATATGAGTAGAGTCCTATATGCTTCGATCATGGGATCTATCATGTACGTCATGACATATACAAGGCCAGATGTGGCATACTCACTAGGAGTAGTGAGTAGATACCAATCTGATCATGGAGAAAATCACTAAAAGTGGTTAAAGCCATCCTTAAGTATTTGAGAAATACTAAGGATCAATGGTTGGTTTATGATGAGTCAGATCTGAAACTTGTGGGGTTCACAGACTCTAACTTTCAATCTGACCATGATGACAGTAGAAGCATGTCAGGTTATATCTTAACTCTGAATGGTGAAGCCATCTGCTGGAAGAGTTCCAAGCAGCATACTGTGGTAGACTCTGTTTGTGAGGCAGAGTACATCGCAGCATTGGATGCCGCGAAGGAAGTTGTGTGGCTGAGAAAATTCATCACCGAGCTAGGAGTAGCACCCTCCCTCGATGGTTCGGTCCTACTCTACTGCGACAGCACTGGTGCCATTGCTCAAGCGAAGGAACCCAAATCACACCAGTGGATGAAGCACATTTTGTGCCGCTTCCACCTGGTCTGGGAGATCATGGATCGAGATGACGTCGACCTTCAGAAGATCAACAGAAAGGAGAACCTGGCTGACCCCTTCACTAAAGCCCTGGCGATAAAGGAGTTTGACAACCATAAGTTGAAGATGGGTATTAGATGCTGTGCCGAGTAGCTTTAGGACAAGTGGGAGTTGTTGGAAAATATGTCCCAAAAGCCAATCGTCAACCTGTTGACGGTTGAGCAACCTTGTATTGTAATTGATTTGTTAATAAATAAAATATATTTTTGGCATTTTCATTATAAATTTTTATCTTCTAATGAACTCTGTTGTTGTGATGAAATTCTTAAGACTATTTAGGTTCAATAAAGAGAGGATTTATCGATTAGTCCTTAAAATTATTCACGATCAAATGATAGGCTATTAATAAGGACGACAGCTTCTATCAAGCATAGGTCGCTGTAGGCCATATGGTTGGTTGTCCTCTTAACCAAAGAGTGTGGAGACATTGGTATGGCATATAGATGAGATGTAAGGGTACATCATCATTGAACGTGACCAACTCCAGAGTATTCTACTGTCGAGAATGTCTCTGATGGGATATAGGTATAAGTGTCCCTTAGACCTGAGATCGCCTCAGTGACTTGCAAGCAACTCACTGTGCTTTGGTACTGGACTAACTAAATTTTTAATTCAGTGATGGAAGGCTTCTGGGCACAGTCAAGTACTTGCAAAGTCAGAGTGTGATCAAGATGGGATTGACCACTCTAAGAGTTGGAGAAGAATGAGTCGCTGTATTTCAATTTAGCAAAACCTTGGCTAGGGTATTCCATCAGATGGATTTGATATTTTGAAATACAATGTGGACAACCTGATCAGAGTTGATATTTGAACTCTGAGGTGTCCTATGAGCATTTTGGTCAGGGGGATGAATTATATGGAAACTATATCCGTATGGGTTCTAAGGATGTTGTTCTACATATTCGACCTATCCGACCATCGGGTACTATTGCTAGATGATCATTTCGATTGGTACAAAAATTTATTTCTGTGCTACCGACTTAGGTTCAGACCTATGAGGTCATACACATTAGAGTTCATGATCTGATCGGATGGTTGATCAATGATTAAGAATCGTTCTAGGGTTAAATGATCAATACGATTGACATTTAACCTAGTGTAAGTGTTGCAGAAAAATTGATTAGCAATTTGATTGCTAATTGACTTAATTTGATTAAATCAATGGACTAAAATTAAGTCTAATTGAATATGATTTAATTAGATTTATTTTGGACTTGATTGGATCAAGTTCAATTGATTTATTGGATAAGCCAAATGCAAGGAAAAACTAGTCCTAGTTCAATTAGGACTTGGATCAACCTAATTTTTAATTTGATTAAAAAATTAAATCAAATTTAAATAAATTTAATCTAATTAAATTAAATTTTTAATTGGGTTAAGACCTATTTTAATTAGATTGATTTGATTTTGGTTTGATTTGATTTGAGAAACCAAATTTGAACAAGTCATAGATTGAACCCTAGTAAGACTAGGATTCCACCTTGCGCCATCTTAGCCCCCCATGTCCACTCTCTCTTATTTTGTGTGACAAAACTTTCTCTTCTAGGCCTTCACACATGCTCAAAACTTTCCACTCTTTCTCTCTTACATGGAATGTGGTTGTGGACCAAGTCAGAGTAGGAATTAGTTTGGATTTCAAATTCTATGAGATAGAATTTTGGAAAACCAAAACACTTTCCTTATGTTACTGATTTTATTCAAATTTTTTTTGATATTTTTATGGGTTTTTATGATACATATTGTGTGCCCTTTGCTGGTGGTCCATGGCAGAAAAAGAAGGAGGGGGTGCCCAAGAGTTGGGCACCCCTTGTTTTGCCCTGTTTGGATTTTCTTTGACAAGTATTTGACCTTGACAAGGATTCTTCATATCTCATTATTTAAGATGAATTTTTTTTTTGATATTTTTGTGGATTATAGAGCATTGAGAGATCTTTGGGGCATGTGATAATCAGGGAGAAAGAGTATTGGGGCGTGGAGATATAATAGATACAAAACTAAGTGTCTGGGTTAGAGCAAAGAGAAGAAGAAGAGGATCTTCTTCTAGGGTTGTTGAGTTCACATCTTTCCTTCCTCCATCTGTGAGTTTTCTGAGAGTGTCTCACTTATAAAACTCTTTCTCCTACTTTTCATCTTTGAAAGAGTCCAAATCAAGAAGAAGGAGGCATCTGATCGACCATCGAAGAAGGATCAGCACAGTACTAGCATACTGTACTGATTTTTTGGATCAAGACTTCTGATCATGATTCGTGAGCTCGTGTAGATGACTCCTAGAGGTCGGACACATGTGCAGCTCGCAACATCATCCTCAAACCCAGATTAGTAAAGTTAGAATGTCTAACTTGCAAGGTAATAGATCTGATCTATTATATTTTACATACATTAGATGTAGTATAGAAACATGTTGATATGATTAACATGTAGTTCTTGCTCTTTATATTTTAATTCATGATTTAATGCCATGTAATAATCATGTAATAGGATCGTAGATTTAAATTTTTTTTGATTTTATAAGATAAATTTTGATTTATTTTAATTTTTCGCTGTCTGATCTTGAAAAAGTTTCAAGATCTAACCCTGAAACCCTAGATTTGGTTCCTTCACTTTTTCCTCTCTTGGCTTCTCTTTCTCTATCTTTCTTTTCTCCTTGCCTTTCCTAATTCTCTTCTTAAGTCTTTGTTTTAAAATCAGACTTGTCTTTACTATTTTGAACTTGTCTTAATAAGGGAAGGAAGAGAGTTATTCAGACAATCTAGGAGACTATGTAAGAAAGAAGAGATTTGTAATGGATTGAATACCCGATGCGCCACCCTATTTATACTTGAGGAGCGGATGCATTCTGGATTATCTCACAACCTTCCCAAGCCTATCTCATGCCCTTCCTCCTCATCTCGCACCCCTAATCAAATATCATGACACATGGATAGGCATTAGGAATTAATCCGAAGAGACATCTTCTCGCAAAATGACTCTTTAGTGAAATTAATTCCCGATGTTTCTTCTGAAGTGTCGCGAGGGTTCAAAGATGCACCAACTATATCCAAGGGATGGAAATCCATCATGTGACCATCCAATGGTCAATAAGGGAGGTGCCTAACCAGATTAGATGTGGAAAAATGAGATACCAGAACCACTTGGACTCTAAGTCTAAGTGACACCATGGATGAAGGGGCGACTAGGAGGTTTCATCTTAATCCATTGTTTTTGGATGACACAAGAGGAACTTCAAAGATAGATGGACTCTTTGGTGCCCCATAGTCATCAAAATACAATGCCACGTGATCCCTTTAGGCATAGAATGGCATGGAATTCAAATAGGATGCTAACAGGGGCGCTAAACTTCTTTGCGCAAGAGATAAACTCCACGCACCAAGAGAGAGACTCTCTAGCGCATGGGGAGGGAGTTGGTTGGTGCTAATTTCCTTGGCACAACCAGCCAAGGGTCAACCCAAACCAAACCCAATTAAATCATGAGTCCAATTAAATTTAATTAGCCCAAATCAAGAACCAATTTTGAATCTGCTTCGAATTTAGAAGCAAGGGTTTGTAACACATGCTAGCATGTTTATCCTGCAAACATGATCTAATCCAATTAAACCCTTGATCAATTCTCTTTCTGTGTGACTTATTGGGTTTCATAGCTAATCAGTAGTAGGTTCGAGTGTAAGTTGATCTGATTTGATTAGAATCATTTCTAATCGATTTAAGTCCAATAGTGCTCACCCAATTTCGACAATTAGAACCCTTTCTAATTGACGATTGAATTAAACTCTTTAATTTGATCAAATCTATAAAATAAGACTAATGTCTAGCAATGCATCATCTCTATCAAGAAGATATAAAATTTTGATAATATCAAAAATATCTTTCAGTAGTTACCATGCAATTGATCCTACGATCATACTGCATCCCGAATATGATTATGAACATGAAATCTTATCAAATCTAATTTCATATTCATATTTCTTTCAATCTTATAATAATGACTCAATTAATAAAATATTATTTTTTTTAAATTTTTATTCTACTTTTATCAAAGTCTTCTTGAATCAATATTTGATTAGAGCAAGTAGGATGCGATCTCCTCTTATCAGGAGTGATTGATTCCATATTGATCTATTTACAATCTTCATACACAATCCACCATATCCAAAATATTCCATACATGATTAAGTCATGAATGAGTATAAACCAAAATATGGAATCACGTATATAAGATTCTATAGTAGTCTTAGGTCAAAAGATTACTTGCACAATTCTCATTAAGAGAAACATCTTCTGACAAATAAGTAAGACTCCATAAGATATTCTCAAGTTAGATCAATTCAGTGAACTCATTTTCTAATAAGCACCCATATCCTTATATCAGTGTCTCACATAAGTGATTGTGAGATCAATCACCCTCTCCTTCGAGTATACATAAGATGTGTTAGTCTTATAAAAAATATTGATTTCTGACTCAACAATCCATCGACTGAGAATATTTTAGATTAGAATTTTAAAATTTTAGGTCTCACAGACATGATCTCATCATGGTCCTAAAATTATTGTCCTAATCTATGAAGTTCATCAAAATCTTAATAAATATAAGATGCAGCATATGATAAAACATAAATACTTTTTATTTACCCATGAAATATCAAGTACATGAGTTAGAAAGATTAAAAGAAAAATCTATCAAAATATAAAATTTGACTAGCTTTTAGGGTATAATTTTTTCAATCTCTCACTTGCACTAAAGTCAATCACTTTTATATTTTAACCCTATACAATCAAGGTGGCGATCGGACTGTTGCTATCGTAAAGCTTTAGTGAACGGATCTGCTATGTTGTTCTTTGTATTTACTTATTCAATGACTACATCATATCACTATGTAGTGTTATTGAGAGCAGTAAAAAATATAATTTAGTTATAAATTCGATGATACTCAGTGGAAGAAAATTTTTCAAATGTTGAAGGAGTTCTTTCGCACCTTTGAAGATATGTCTTCAGTATGGCAATAATTCTTTGAAAAAAAAAAAATAGGAAGGTGTAAAAGGATTGTACTGGGCTAATGAGTCTGAACTAATAAAAGAGTCTATGGTTAACCTGGTCCGGCAGAGTCTCTTGATCCAAACAGGCTAAGGAAGAAAAATCAGCAAAAGATTGCTAAACAAGGTACTTATATGATAACACCTTATGATTTCTCTATCTGTGACACTACTACCTGGGTATTGAGTATTAGAAGTCTATGCAAATTATTGCAATGACTTCAAGTTAGTAGAAAGATTGAAAACAGTAAGAGATTTTTGAACATTGGAGATGGAAATTATGTTCCAATCCTGATTTTAGGAATCTCGAGCCTATTTTTATTCTAAGAATATCATTTTAGTGATTGTCACTATTGTCTAATGATTTTGTGATATCATTATGAATGATGTCAAAATCATATGGATAACTAAAAAATAATATTTATGAATAGTCACAGCCTGTTAGTGTATTATATATAATCAAAAAAATTTTCTAAAGTAGATACTGTCATGAAAGCCTACCTTTGGTAATTCAGGCTTAGTCATATAAATAAAAATAGGATCAACAAATGATAATTCTTGAGGTCAATGATTGTGAATCATTATCAACCTATCAATCCTATCTCCTTAGTAAGATGACCAAGTCACCTTTTGCTAAAAAAGGTGAATGAGCCAATGATGTTCTAAATCTGATGCATACTGATGTATTGGATCTAGGAACATGTTTGTCATAAATTTAGATTATTTAAAATATTCAAATAATTTTATAATGAGGTAGAGAAATGAATTGGAAGAACATTGAAGTCTTTTGATCAGACCAAAGAGAAGAATACCCTTTCGATGAATTTTTGACATATCTAAAAGAGAATAGGATTCTCTCTTATTGGAATCGACTTTGTTAGATATAGTTTGATCCATGATAGAGTTTAAAAGTCTGCCAATCTCCTTTTAAGGTTATACTCTTGAGACTACTTGTTATGTTTTGAACTGGATTCTGAATTAATCAGTCACAAAGACTTTATATGAGATATGGACTAGGCATAAGCCGATACTTTCTTACCTTGGGGTTTGGAAGTGTTTGTTTTATGTCTAACATTTGCAGACCGATTAGCTTGGATCTCGATCCTATATATATTATTTTATAGGATAACCAAAAAATTTAGAAGATATAACTTCTACCATGCTAAAGAACAAGAGTTGTTCGGTATTTCTTTGAAAAAAGAAATACCTTGGTGAAGGTACCGATGCCTTTAATGTGAAACTTGTAAAGTTTGATAGATAGAAGAACCGACATAATCTAGTAAACCCATAGAACCGAATTTGATCGGATCAAACTCAAAAATCATTGTAGAGGCATCATTAAGGAGATATGATAGAGTACCACATCCGTCGGATAGATACTTCGGGATCTAGTTCTGGGATGTGATCCTATTGAACCCGATGAGAATAACAATGATTTGATCACCTACATGGATGCCATGCAGAGGTTTGACTCCAAATAATGACTTGGAGCCATAGGTTCGAAATGAAGTCCATGAAGGTCAACAATATATGGACACTCATTGATCCACTCGAAGCGATAAAATCCATAGAGTGTAAGTAGATCTCCAATAGGATCAGAGTAGCACAGACAAGAAGGTGGAGACCTACAAAGCTAATCTAGTTGCTTAAGGATATTGTCAACATTATGGTATTGACCATAATGAGATATTTTCTCTTATGGTAATGCTAAATATTTTGGAGTTGGAATCTGCATTTTGATAAGTGATCAAAATGCATGGCTTTGTTGAGAATGAAGAAGAATCCTGCAAATATAAATGAGTTAATAGTTCTATGAGTGTATTTCTTATTTAATATACGAATGAAATTCTCTTAATCAAAAATGATATTCTTTATATTATAAGGAATAAAGGTTTTGCTATTATCATAGTTCTCTGTAAAGGATTTAGGAAAAGCATCTCTCATCCTAGGGATGAAGATCTATGGAGATAAATCTAAGAGACTGCTTAAGTTTTCCAGTCCAACATATATAGGGTGTTTATGAGTAGAATTTGTTCTATCATATACATCATGTATGAGAACCGGATATGGTATACTCACTAGGATAGTGAGTGAATACTTGCAAGATCTGAATGTGAATCACTGGAAGGTCATCCTTAAGTATTTGAGAAATACTAAGGACCGATGACTCGGTTATGGAGAATCTGACTTAAAACTTATGGAGTATGACTCCAATTTTTAGTTGGACATAATAATAGTAAGAACATATTAGAATACATCCTTACCCTAAATAATGGAGCAATCTGCTGAAAAGATTTCAAGCCGAGCAATATAGTCAAATTCAAATTGCAAGGCAGAATGCATTGCAGCATTTGATGCTTGTAAGGAAGCTATATGATTGTACAGGTTCACTAGCAAGCTAGGAGTGGCACGCTCTGATGATGGTCCTATTGTATTGTATAGCATCGGAGCTATAGCTCATGCCAAGGAGCCGAAGTTCTATTAGCTTACCAGGTATTTTACATCGCTACCACCTTATTCAGAAAATCTATTAAGGTGATGTCAATCTTTAGAAGATCGACAGAAAGGAGAACTTGACCAACCTATTTACTAAAACCTCGATATCTAGGAGTTCTGAGATGATAAATCGAAGATGGGTATGTGATACTATGCTGATTGACTTTAGTTCAGTGGGAGTTGTTGGGAATTGTGTCCTAAATCCAATCGTTAGATGATTGTACTGATTATAAATATATATGAATTGATCAATAATAAAAGTTATTTATCATTTTTCATCTCAAAGTTACATCTTCTAATGAATTTTTATATTGTGATGAAGTCCTTAGGACTACTTTGATCGATAAAGAAAGATTTATCGCGTAGTCCTTAAATTGGTTCGCGATCAAATGATTTGCTATTACTAGGATGATAGTGATATCAAGTGTAGGTCATTGTATGCCATATGCATTGGTTGTCCTCGTAACCAAATAGTATGGAGACACTAATATGGCATACAGGTGAGATGTAGGGATACATCGTCACTGAATGTGACCAACTGCGGAGCACTCTACTGTCAAGAGTAGCTCATGAAGGGTATGGGTATAAGTGTCTCTCCGACCTGAGATCACCACGGTGACTTACAAGCAACTCACTGTACTTTGATGCCAGATTAACTGAGTTTTTAATCTAATACATAAGATTTTTGGCTACAATCAAGTACTTGTCAAGTCGGTGTGTGAGTCAAGATGGGATTGACCTCTCTGAATTAGTAGGAGATATGCATCAATATATTTCAATTTAGCAAAATTTGAGCCTAAATAATCTATGTGATAGATTTGAAAAAGATTAAAATACAATGTTAATAATTTACTTAGGATTGACAGTTAAATCCTAGATCATCTTCGAGTATTAGGATCAAAGGGATGAATTATATGGTAACCATACGCCAATAGGTTCTTGAATGTTGCTTCACCATCATTCGACCTATCCAAACATCGGGTCATCATTGCTAGATGGTTACATTGATTGGTTCAGAAAGATATTCCTATTCTACCGACTTAGATTCAAATCTATGGGATCACACTCAAAAAAAGTTTCTGACTGATCATGTGGTTGATCAACAATTGAGAATCGTTCAAGGACTTAATCGTCAATTCGATTGATGATTAACCTTATACAAAAATTGTAATAAATTAATTCATCAAGTATTAGTATATTAATAGTAGATTAATTAATAATTAGATTACTGATTAGCTCAAGTTGATTGAGCAAAAAAGATTAAATAAAATCTAATTAATTAGATTCAATTAGGTTTGACCCGATTAGGTTATGAGATGACATAATTGCTAAGAGAGAATTGTCTCTGATTTGATCAGAATTTTAGTTTAATCAATTTTTAATTTGATTAAGATTTGATTAAGAATTTATAAATATAATTAGATTGGATTTTATATATTTGGACTAAACCAGATGTGATTTAGTTTGGATTCAAATAATAAAATTAGGAGTCCTTATTGGAATAGGACTCTTCTCCCTGTGCCAACCTAGTTTACATACCATATATCTCCACACACAAAATTATTTTGTATGAAATTTTTTTACACCAAAGATTTCTTTTCCTTGTCTATCTTTAATCTAAATTTGAATTGGTTTTGGTAAAAGAAAGGTTCTAAAATTAGATTTTAAAATATTTCTTATTAAGAGAATCTATTCTCATCCAGATCAACCTCTCTACGCTAATAATTTTTTTCTCCTTGTATATATAATATTTTAAGGAGAGTTTTTATAAAAAATTAGTTATAGAACTGATTTACCATTAAAAAATATGGAAAGATATATCCCATATTTTTTTGGTATGTTTTTGGATGTAGAATTATGAAAGGAGGTGGAATCCTGTGAGAGTCTAGGATCACTAGGACTCTTCATCCCACCTCCTTACATGCCTATAAAATGGGCTTTTATGATTTTTTTTATGTATGTAAGATACTAAAAGAGAGCTCTTCATGTAAAAAAAGTTTGAGTATGGTTCATGGTATGAAAAATAGAGAGGAGGGTCCTCTCTCTTGGGGTGTGCGCAAAAATCTGAATACTAAATTTTTAGTTCTAAGAATTTGAGAAGAGAGAATAAATTAGAAAAAATTATTTTTTTTATCTTTATTTCATCTCTTCATCTCCTCCAGAAGTTCATCTTCAATTTTTAAAAAAATTTTAAAGATCTGAAGAAAGGATCCAGATCAGCCAAGAAGAAGATCTTCACACGAAATAGCACTCCTAAGAAGATCGATTCGATCAGGATTTTGAGTAGATTTTTTGCAGAGGCTGGATACGTGTGTGGCTGTAAGCAACCAGCAAAGATCCTCTCTACCATATCTCTTAGTAGCGAAGATCATCGATCCATTCTCAAGTATCAAGTTCTGAACTCAGATTAGAAGTAGATGTGATCTACTGTTCACATGCATGCATGTTGATTTTATCTTCAGTATTTTTTAGATTTTATATGCAATATATTATATTATAGATCCTAAAGTAGATTGATTTGATGATTAAATTATATGCATGTTAGATTAATTTGATTAATCTAATAGTCTTTCGCTGTAATTTTTTTGAAAAAAATTTCAAAATATATGCATGAAATCGCCTACACATCCCAATATTAATAACATTGCATAAAATATGGGGCATGAGTTAGCTCAAATTAGATCTTTTTAATTGGATTAGACCTAAGATTAGAATCAGAGAACTAATGGATCATATAGAGAAATTGATTAGATCTAACTAAATATTGAATTAGATTAAATCAAGGTTTCTCCAATACAATAGTTGTAGATGGTCAAGTTCATGTCTTTGATTAGACCAAATGGACCTTGATTGTGGCTCAGTGGTTGAACTCAAATTATTAGATTGGTCAAATCGAAACTAATTAATCAATTGGTGTTTAAAGTAAGTTTGGTATTTCGATCGATAGGTTTTAATTGAGACCGACTTACCTGATCATTTTGATGGTGTCTAAGGCAAGCTTAACAGACTGTCTCACCGATCTCACTTACCTAATCAATTTGGTGGATTATGTTTTGATTAGATCACTAAGTGATTTGAGTTGATCTATGCATTAAGGTTGATCAGTGTGACTGATCTAAGTGTCATTTCAATCAACATGACCCTAATCCAATTCAATAACTTGGTGAAGTCAGTGGGAAGATTGCGATTTGCTGATTGATCTCTTCTCTTTTCTTTTCTTAATCAAAATTAAATCTTCTAAATTATTAGGTCCCTAAAATAAGATAGTTATGGTGATAACTAAATCATAGCCTTCCATTAAGTTGGATGATAATGGGTTTATTTGTATGATGATCATTGGAGGCCCAAAGGCCCGATGCTCATCTACTATTGGAATTATCATTCATAATATGATGACTTAGTCGAGTCTCCCTGTCAAGTGATCGATTAGCCTGCCAAAGTCGGGCTTTTAGTAGTTGGATTTGTAAGTATGATCATATTAATAGTTAGACCTAACCAAATCTTGTAGAGAAGATCAAAGTCAACTAAAAAAGTTATCTGAGGCTAAATCAATTTCTAGAAATTATTTGGTGAAATAATTGGTTAATGAACCTACCCATAGATGCACATGGGTGAGCCGGCCAAAGTCGGACTCGTGTGCAATCTGTGTGGATTCTAGTATCTGCTAAAGAATTAAAGTAATTTCTCGAGTTGAAGGTGGAGGCTACTAATTCGGATAAGATAGTGGGAGAATCTTTAGACTAAAATCCATATCTTTAGGCTTAATTAATTCATATACCGATTAGGTTTTGATTTTTTTTTTGTGCAGAGATGGCTTCAAACATGTCACTCTGATCATTGTTGGACAGTGAGAAGTTGACGGGACCCAATTTTGATAACTGGTATCAAAAATTTAAAATTATCCTACAGCACGAGCAGATCTTGTATGTCATCACAGATCTGATACCTGAGGATCCAGCTCCGAATGCCTCTGGGATGATTCGAGATATTTATTTAAAGTGGCTCAATGACTGCATTATGGTTCATTATATAATACGAGCTTCAATGAATGACGAATTCAGTCAAAAGATCAAAGAGGCTCAGCCAAAGGATATGCTCAACGTGTTGACAGAGTCTTTTGTACTCCCAACGATGTTGAGCAGCACAAGACTAATTGCATCATTTTTAATGTTCAGTTGAGGGGGGAGCGTCGATCACCGATCATATATTGTACATGATCGAACAAATCGAATGACTGAGCAAGCTCAGCTTCTCCTTGCACGAACAGTTGGAGAAGGATGTGATCCTAAACTCCCTATCCAAATTCTATCTATCGTTTCTCAATTATTTTAGAATGATGAAGCTTGTAGTCAACTACTACGATTTGTTGGGGTTGCTACAGATTTTTGAGAAGGATCACTAGCTCCATAAGGAGATGGTGAATATAGTAGGAGGATCTTTTTTGGGTAGGTATCGTCCCTCTAAGAAAGAAAAGAAAAGAAAAATAAGAATGTGTAAAGTGTTGAGAGTCAGATCCAAAAGCCCAAGTTCAAGATCGACCAGAGTCAGATAGAGTGCTTTTATTATAAGAAGTAGGGTCACTAGAAGAGGAACTGTCCTCAATACTTAGCTTCTCTTGATCTGAATAGGCCAAAGAAGAAGAAGCAATCGGTTGTTAGGCAAGATAATTATATGATAACACCTTGTAACTTCTCAATTTTTAATACAACGACCTGGGTATTGGATACCGACAGTCCTATTAACATTTACAATTCATTACAGGGTCTTCAGGTCAGTAAGAGATTTGGAGATGGTGAGAGATTCTTGAACGTTAGAGATGGAAGATTAGTTCCAGTTCTAGCTTTAAAAATTATCAAGTTTGTATTCGAATCTCATTTTATTGCTCTAAATGAATGTCATTACTGTCCTAGTTTTCTTTTGAATGTTATTTCTATAGATCTTTTGGCCAAATCAAATTATGAAATATCAATAAAGAAAAGTTTTGGTGATATTATTTTGAATGGTGTTACGATATTATGTGAATAATTAAATAATAAGATTTATATTGTATCATGGTCTAATATAATGTACACCTCTAATAAACATCCTAGGATAGTCGATGTCACTGATACCTACCTTTGACATTGTAGGCTAGGTCATATCAACAAGAATATGATGAACAGGTTAGCTCAAGAAGAAATTCTTGATAACAACGATTGTGAATCATTATCGGTCTGTGAGTCTTGCTTACTTGAAAAAATAATCAAATCACCTTTTACTAAAAAAGATGAACGAACCAGTGATGTTCTGAGTTTGGTACATACTGATGTATATGAACCCATGAGTACAAGTGCCAGAAGAGGGTATCACTATTTCATTACATTCACAGATGGCCTATCTAGGTATGGGTATGTCTACTTGATGAAACATAAGTCCGAATCATTTGAAATATTCAAATGGTTTCGTAATGAAGTAGAGAAACAAACTGAAAAGAATATTATAACTCTCCGATCAAATCGAGAAGGTGAATATCTTTCTGGTGAATTTCTGACATATCTTGAGGAAATGAGATTCTCTCTCAATGGATACCTCTTGGAATGCCATAACACAATGGTATATCGGAAAGGAGAAATCGAATCCTGTTGGACATGGTTCGATCTATGATAGACTTTTCTAGTCTGCCAATATCCTTTTGGAGATATACACTCGAGTTGGCTTGTTATATGCTTAATAGGGTCTCTAGCAAATCTATAAGTAGAACACCATATGAGATATGAAAGTGACGTAAGTCAGAGCTCTCTCACCTTCAGGTTTGGAGATGTCCGGCTTATATCAAACATTTGAAAATAGACAAACTCAGAGCCAGATCTGATAAATATAATTTTATAGGATATCCTAAAGAAACTAAAGGGTATTATTTCTACCTTGTTGATGAACAAAAAGTGTTTGTCAATCTTAGGATAGTCTTTTTAGAAAAAAAATTCTTTGGAGAAGGGATTAATGCCTCTAAAGTTAAACTTGATGAAGTTCAACAAGTAGAATTGACACAGTTCAGTGAACCCACAGGATCAAATTTGATGATGTTAAATTCAGAACCTATTGTAGAGGCATCATTAAGGAGATTTGAAAGAGTATCGCATCAACCAGACATATACTATAATTTTTTGGTTTGGAACGGAGATCCTGTTGAACTCAATGAGAACAATGAAGATTCGATCACCTATATAGATGCAATGCAGAGGTTTGACTCTGATAAATGGCTTGAAGCTATGAAATCCAAAATAGAGTCCATGAAGGTCAATTATGTATTGACATTAGTTGACCCACCCGAAGGGGTTAGTCCCATATGGTGTAAGTGGGTCTTCAAAAGGAAGAGGGGCGCAAGTGAGAAGGTGGAGACCTATAAAGCCTATTTGGTTGTCAAGGATTATCGTCAGCATTATGATATTGACTATGATAAGATATTTTCTTCTATGGCAATGCTCAAATCCGTTTGGATTATGCTTGTGATAATGGCACACATGGACTATGGAATCTGGCAAATAGATGTAAAAATAATTTTTCTAAATGGAGAGCTGAAAGAAGAGGTATATATGATACAGCTTGAGAGTTTCACATCCACAGATGAGTCCAAAGTGTGCAAGCTTTAGAAATCCATTTATGGGTCGAAGCAGGCATCAAAGAGTTGGAACATGCATTTTGATAAAATTATCAGAATATATGGCTTCATTCGGAACAGAGAAAAATTCTGTATTTACAAATGGATAAATGACTTTGTGGTTGTATTCCTCATTCTGTATGTGGATGATGTTCTCTTAATCGAGAATGACATCCCTACATTACAAGGAATAAAAGTTTGATTATCATCTCATTCTCAATGAAGGACTTGGGAGAAGCATCCTACATCCTTGGGATGAAGATCTATAGAGATAGATTGAAAAAGTTAATTGGATTGTCCTAGTTCACATACATGGACACCGTGCTAAAGTGGTTTAGTATGAAAAATTTTAGGAAAGGCTATCTCCTAATAGACCATGAAATTTCTCTCTCAAAAAAAAATTATCCGACTTCTTAAGAGAGAGAATGTATGAGTAGAGTTTCATATGTTTCGACAGTGGGATCTATAAGGTATGCCTTAAGATGTACAAGACTAAACATGGCATACTCACTAGGGGTAGTGAGTAGATACCAGTCTGATCAGGAGAAAACCACTGAAAAATCGTAAAGACCATCCTTAAGTATTTAATAAATACTAAGGACAAGTGGCTTGTTTATGGTGAAACTGACTTGAAACTAGTAGAGTTCACTGACTCTAGTTTTCAGTCAAACAATGATGATAGCAAGAGTATGTCAGAATATATTTTTATCTTCAATGATGGAGCAATCTGCTAAAAAAGTTTCAAGCAGTACATCGTGGTTGACTTTATTTGCAAGATAGAGTATATCGCGGCATCTGATACTACGAAGGAAGCTGTGTGGCTGTGAAAGTTCATCGACGAGCTCAGAGTGGCACCCTCTGTCGATGGCCCTATCCTGTTATACTATGACAGCACTAGAGCTATTGCTCAAGCCAAAGAGCTGAAGTCCCATTAATGCACCAAACATATTCTACGCCGCTACCATTTTATCTGAGAGATCGTGGATCGAGGTGATGTCGACCTTCAGAAGATCGATGGAAAAGAAAATCCGACTGATCCATTTACTAAAGCTCTCAAAATCAAGGAGTTTGATAGTCACAAGTCGAAGATGGGTATACGATACTGTACCGATTGGCTTTAGTCCAAGTGAAAGTAGTTGGAAAATATGTCCCAAAGCCAATCGTCAGTCTGTTGATGATTGTGCTCATATTTATAATTATATATAAATTTTTATTAATAAAAATTATTTGGCATTTTCATCATAATTTGTTCATCTTATTTTGAACTCCTGGATTGTGATGAAGTCCTTAGGACTATATTTAATTGACAAAGGAAGATTTATCGCTTAGTCTTAAAAATGTTCGTGACCAAATGATATGCTATTAATAGGATGATAGTAATATCAAGTATAGATCATTGTATACCATATTAGTTGGTTGTCCTCTTAACTAAGTAGTGTGGAGATGTTGGTATGGCATGCAGATAGAATATAGGAGTACATTTGCATCGAATGTGACCATTTATCGAGCACTCTGTTGTCAAGAGTAGCTCATGAAGGGTATGGGTACAAGTATCCCTCAGACCTAAGATCACCATGGTAATTTGTAAGCAACTCATTGTACTTTAGTATCAGACCATCTAAATTTTTAATTCAGTGATAGAAGGTTTCTGAGTGCAGTCAAGTACTTATCAAGTTGGTGTGTGAGTCAAGATAGAATTGACCCCTTTGAATTAGTAGAAGATATACATCAGTGTATTTCAATTTAGTAAAATCTTGACTAGGATAATCCATGTGATAGATTTGAAAGGTTGAAATACAATGTGGTGGACTATATTAGGGTTGATAGTGAAACCCTTGGGCACCTTGAGCATTAGGGTCAAAGAGATGAATTATATGGTAACCATATGCCAGTAGGTTCTAGAATGTTATTTTACAATCTTTCAACCTATCCGGATGTCGGGTTTCATTGCTAGATGGTTACATCGATTTGTATAGAAAGTTATTTCTATACTACCGACTTAGGTTCAAACCTATGGGGTCACACACATTAGAAGATTCGATCAGATCTAATGGCTGAAGAGTCCAATTAAATTGTGACTCTGGTAAAGAGTCCTACTGGGACTAGGACTCTGTAAGAGAGTCCCACTGGCCTAAGATTCTACTAATAATGGAGAATTAATTAATAATTAGATTTCTAATTGATTCAATTTGATTGAGTAAAGAGCTTTGGATCAAGTCTAATTGAATTGCATTTAGTTTGACTTTGATTGGGTTTGATTTGATTAAGCCTGATTGCAAGAGAAATTTGATCCTGATTTAATCAGAACTTGGACTCAACTAATTTTTAGTTGGGTTAGAAATTTATGAAGATGATTAAACTTCTAATTAGATTAGGTTCATTTCTATTATTGGGTTCGAACTAGATTTGATTTGGTTTAGAACTAATTTGAAAATGAAGAGTTCTAATCGGTAGGAACTCTATCTCTTTATCCCTATGCCACCCCTAGAGCCATGCCCCTTTCTCAGCACCAAATTGGATTTGGCTTGAAATTTTTGGTGTGATGGGAGAAGACTCAATGAGAGTGGGTGGCACTGCATGATAAGTCATGATCTTATCTCCTGTCTAATTTGAATACGATTCGAATTAGAGATAAGGAGATAAGAAGGAAAGAGATTTTTCAAACTTGGAAAGAAGGGTGGCACCTATTGATTTTTTTCTATATTTCTTTGGAGAGTTTTTGGGTGTGTGAGACACCCTGATTCCCTTCCTTATGCCATCTCTCTTTTTTTGAAAATTTTGGGATGCCAAAAGTGGTTTTGGCATGGAGATATGGGTGCCCCTCCTCTTGACCCAAACCATAATCCCATGTCTATATAAAGGGGTCTCCAGTAGTGGATGCCCCATCTTGAATTTTTTGCTGGTTTTTATTTTTCTCCATAGCTCTCTCTTCTCTCCTCTTCTTCCTTCAGATCCTTTCTTCTTTTGGAGCATCCAAGAGTTTTGGAAGAAGAAAGAAGTTCTATCCAAGTGTTGGACTAGCAAAGATCAGAAACTTACAGTTTGGTAATGATTTTTGAACTTGTTTTATTGATTTTGATAGATTTAATGGTTAGATCTAGATCACAGCATTGATTAGAATGATACACTTTTTTATTTTCAAATCTTAAGTGCATGTTAAATTATATTATAGGTTTTGGCGTAGTAGTCTAGATTAGATCTTATGCATGTAAAATAGATTAAATTATTTAATCTAATAGTTCTACTGTGTAAAATTTTAAAATTGCATGCATAGCACTGTCGTATCTTTCTTTCAATTGGTATCAGAGTCATGTTTCTTATGATATGATTTACTTTTAGATCTGATTATATGCCATTAGATCTAGTTATTTGTTATTTAGATTAGATCTAAATATAGTTTATTTTCAGATCTGATTTTTTATATATTAGATTAGATGATCTGAATAGCAAAGTACTTGAATTGGGTAATCACCAGACCGTCCGGTCATAAGAGCAAGTAGGGTTACATGACATCTCCTCCCATTCAATCGGACACTCTTATGGCGTGTAGAGGTGCCACTATGAGGTCCCATGAAGAAGAAAGCAAAAAGAAAAACTTACTTTCTTGCAATACTCTAGATTTTGAAATCCTATGATTTGTTGTATGTGATGCAAGTTGCAAAAAAAATTAGTTACATCTAATCTTGATAATCAAAATTATTTTGATTTAAAATCATGAAAACTTAGATATAATCTAAGAAGATCTTATGATTTAATATAAAAAGTTTAGATGAGAAATTATTTTAAAAACCTAAACCATATTGATGCTAAACTTAATTAAGAATTAAGTATTAAATCGATTAGATCTAGAATTATGATTTAAGATCTAATGACATTGCATAAAATATGGAGCATGGGTTAGCTCAAATATGATCCTCTTAATTGGGTTAGATCAAAGATTAGAATCAAAGAATTAATAGACCATGTAGAGAAATTGATTAGATCTAACTAAATATTGAATTAGATTAAATTAAATTTTCTCTAATACAATAGTTGTAGATGGTCAAGTTCATGTCTTTGATTAAACCAAATAGATCTTGATTGTGGCTCAGTGGTTGAACTCGAATTATTAGGTTGGTCAAATTGAAACTAATTAACTAATTAGTGTCTAAGATAAGTTTGACATTTCGATCGATGGTTTTTAATTGGAAGTGGCTTACTTGGCCATTTCGATGATGTCTAAGGCAAGCTTTGCAGATCCTTCCATTGATCTCACTGATCTGGCTAATTTGGTGGATTATATTTTGATTAGATCACTAAGTAATTTGAGTTGACCCATGCTATTAAGGTTGGTTAGTGTGACTGATCTCGATGCCATTTCAATCAGCATGATCCTAATCCAATTCAATGACTTAGTGAAGTCAGTGGGAGGATTGCGATTTGCTGATTGATCTCTTCTCTTCTCTTTTCTTAATCAAAATTAAATCTTCTAAATTATTAGATCCCTAAAATGAGATAGTTATGGTGATAACTAAATCATAGCCTCCCATTAAGTTGGGTGATAATGGATCCATTAGTATGATGATCATTGGAGGCCCAAAGGCCTGGTGCTCTCTACTATTGAAATTATCATTCATAATATGATGACTTAGTCGAGTCTCTTTGTCAAGTGGTCAGATTAGCCGGTCAAAGTCGGACTTGATTATTTAGTAGTTGGATTTGTAAGTATGATCATGTTAATAGTTGGACCTAACCAAAGTTTGCAGAGAAGACCAAAGTCAACTGAAAAAGTTATCTGGGGCTAAATTAATTATTAAAAATTATTTGGTGAAATAATTGGTTAATGAACCTACCCTTAGATGCACATGGATAAGCCGGCCAAAGTCAGACTTGTGTGCAGTCTGTGTGGATTCTAGTACCCACTAAGAAATTAAAGTAATTCCTCAAGTTGGAGGTAGAGGCTACCAATTCGTATAAGATAGTGGAAGAATTTTTAGACTCAAGTCCATGTCTTTAGGCTTAATTAATTCATATACTGATTAGGTTTTAATTTTTCTTTTGTGCAGACATGGCCTCAAACTTGTCGCTTCGATCACTGTGGGACAGTGAGAAGTTAACGGGATCCAATTTCGATAATCGGTATCAAAAACTTAAAATTATCTCAGAACATGAGCGGATCTTGTATGTCATCACAGGTCCGACATCTGAGGAGCCTGCTCCTAATACTCGTGGCACGATTCGAGATACTTATTTGAAGTGGCTCAATGACCACACAATGGTTCATTGTATAATATGGGCTTCAAGGAACGACGAATTCAATCGAAAGTTCAAAGAGGCTCAACCAAAGGACATGCTCAAGGTGTTGACAGAGTCCTTTGTACTCCCGATGATGTTGAGCGGCACAAGACTAATTGCATCATTTTCAATGCTCAGATGAGGGGGGAGTGTCGGTCACCGTTCATGTATTGTACATAATCGAATAGATCAAGCGACTGAGCAAGCTCAGCTTCTCCTTGTAGGAACAATTGGGGAAGGATGCGATCCTGAACTTCCTTCCCAAATCCTACCGATCATTTCTCAGTCATTCTAGAATGACGAAGCCTATAGTCAACTACTACGATTTGTTGGGATTGCTACAGACTTTTGAGAAGAAGCACCAGCTCCACAAGGAGATGGTGAATGTAGTAGGAAGATCTTCTTTAGGTGGGTGTCATCTCTTTAAGAAAAGAAAGAAAAAAAAAGGTGCAAAGTGCTGGGAGTCAGACTCAGAAGCTCAAGTTCAAGGCCAACCAGAGTCAAACAGGGTACTTCTATTGTAAGAAGTAGGATCACTGGAAGAGGAACTATCCTCAATACTTAGATTTTCTTGATCAGAACAGGCCAAAGAAGAAGAAGCAATCAATTGCTGGACAAGATAATTATATGAAACATCTTGTAACTTCTCAGTTTTCGATACAATGACCTGGGTATTGGATATCGATAGCCCTATTAACATTTATAATTCATTGCAGGATCTTCAGGTTAGTAGGAGATTTGAAGACAGCGAGAGATTCCTGAATGTTGAAGATGGAAGATCAGTTCCAGTTCTAGCTTTAAAAATTATCAAGCTTGTATTCGAGTCTCATTTTATTGTTCTAAATAAATATTATTACTATCCTAGTTTTCTTTTGAATGTTATTTCTGTAGGCCTTTTGGTCAAATCAAATTATGAAATATCAATAAAGAAAAGATTTGGTGATATTATTTTGAATGGTGTTACGATATTGCATGAACAATTGAACAATGGGATCTATGTCGTATCACAGCCTAATGTAATGTACACCTCTAATAAACATCCTAGGATAGTCGATATCACGGATGTCTACTGTTGGTGCAGAATTCTGCTGATGCCAGAGAAGCCAGAGTTGAAGGGATCACGACCGCCACCGGGACTTGCAAAGAAAGTCTAAACTAGAGTTGGGGGTGCTCCGACAAGATCCTCCGACGCTCAAGTCAGTACTCTGCTTCAACAGAAATGGAGCACTCGAATGAAATTTTAGCAGAGTTTCAAGATAGAGTTTAGAGCTTAGAGAAGAACGTATCTGGGGGTCTCTTTTATAGATGGGAGAGCGTAACTGATTGATAGCGACATTCGTAACTGCCTGGTAGTGGGCCGTTCAGGGCCACATGGAGTTTGCTATAGAGAGTAGCGACGTCAGTGGACTGTTCAGGGCCACGTGGAGTTTGTTATGGAGAGTGGAGTGGTGTTTGTTGTCGCGACTTGCAGAGAGTGGTGGGGCCACGTGGGGTCTATTACAGAGGACGGAGTGGGGTAGTGTCCATTGTCGTGACTTGCCAGAGAGTTCGGATCTGATGGCCGAAGCTTGGCTGGGATGTCTGATGGAGCGGAATGGCTCTCTGTCCCAGCAATCTAAGAGAAGCTCAGATATTTTTGAGGTTGCTGACGAGTCCACTATTGTCAGATGCCTTGAGCGCTGATGCTGTAGGCGGAAGCCATCTGCTGTAGAAGCTCAGACGGGGACTTTCTGTTGGAGAAGTTCAGTAGGAGTCCAATTGCTAGAGAAGTCCATCTAAAATTTACCTGATGTGGAAGCTCGTCTGAAGATTGTCCGTCGAAGAGGTCCAATTTCATGAGGAATCCGGTAGAGGGTCATCCGACAGTGGAGTTCAGATGGTGCTATGGAGGTTCGTCTGCTGGAGAAGTCTTGAGGACACTGGGAAAGGTCGAACGTTAGAGGAGTCTGGGATTTAATTCTGTTGTAGAAGTTCGGACGGAGTCCGACTCTTGTAGGAGTCTGAAAAGAGGCCGCTTATTGTAGAAGCTCGGATGAAGATCGGTTGTCGTGGAAGCTCGGATGGAGACTTCTTATTGTAGAAGCTCGAACGAAGATGTTGGGAATAATGTCCCAAAGCCAATCGTCAGCCTGTTGACGGTTGTGCTCTTTCTTGTATTAGTATATGAATTATAAATAAATAAAAGTTATTTTAGCATTTTTCATCACAAATTGTTTCATCTTCTAATGAACTCCTGTGTTGTGGTGAAGTCCTTAGGACTATTTAGACTCGACAAAGGAGGATTTGTCGTTTAGTTCTTAAACTTGTTCACGATCAAATGATATGTTGTTACCAAGGACAACAATATTTATCAAGCATAGGTCATTGTGTGCCATATGGATTGGTTATCTTCTTAACCAAGGAGTGTGGAGACACTGGTATGGCATACAGGTGAGATGTAAGGGTACATCTGCACTGAACGTGACCGACTCTGGAGCTTTTTCTGCTGTCAAGATTTGCTCTGATGGGATATGGGTATAAATATCCCTCCGACCTGAGACCGTCACAGTGACTTACAAGCAACTCACTGTACTTAGGCACTGGACTACCTGAATTTCTAATTCAGTGATGGAAGGCTGCTGGGTGTAGTCAAGTACTTGACTTGTCGGTGCGTGTGTCAAGATGGGATTGACCACTCCAGTTCAGAAGCTGTGTACAGTCGTATTTCAATTTAGCAAAATCTTGGCCAGGGTAGTCCTAGTGAGGAGTCACAGGACTGTTTGAGTTGAGTACGATTCGGATGATCTAATCACGGTTGACAGTTTAACCCTGAGTCGTCCTAAACACAGGGGTCAAAAGGGATGAACTATACAGTAACCATATTCACGTAGGTTCTGAGTGTTGCGATTGTGACTATTCAATCTATCCGAATGTCAGGTACCATTGCTAGATGGTCACTTCGATTAGTACAGGAATTGGTTCCTGTGCTACCAGCTTAGGTTCGAACCTGCGGGGTCACACACATTAGAGGTTCCTATCTGATCTGATGGCTGGTGAAGAGTTCCACTGGACTGGGACTCTTCGACCAAGAGTCCTAATGCTCAGAGACTCTGAGTCCTACATATCTGAGACTCTGTGATCAAGAATCAGGATTCTCTGATCATGAGTTTCACACATTTTGGGTACCGGGTTCAAGAGTCCCACTGGTTTGGGACTCTTCGATCAAGATTTCATATCGATGGACTTTGATGCCCGATTGCCCATCAGATTTGGACTCAGTATTTATGAGAAGTTTAATTAGTGATTTGATTGCTAATTAACTTAATTTAATTGAGTAATTATTTTTGGATCAAGTCCAATTGAATTGGATTCTATTGGGTTTGACCCGATTAAGTAAGAGTTGACCTAATCGCCGAGGTGGTTTGGTCCCTAATTTGATCAGGGGTTGGGCTTAATCAATTCTTGATTTGATTAGAATTTTATTGAGCCTAATTAAGCCTAATTGTGTTGGGTTTAATTTAGTCTAATTGTGCCTAACCTATTTTAATAAGGTTGGTTCAATTAGATTTGAAACCACCTTGACTTATTTCCCTGCGCCACCTCACTCACCTGTGCCTATTTGAATTCACGAGAAACAAGTTCTCGTGAAGTTTCTCCCACGTAGAAGCCTTCCCACACCCCTCCTTTATGCACCATTTGGGTGGATAAAGATGGTTGGTTGGCCATTCAAATTCAAATAAAGTTTGAATTTGAATGGGCAACTAATCCATGCGCCACCTTATCCTTTTATGCGCCCTATTCTCTACACGAGAAAAAGTTTCTCGTGTAGACTCTCCACGCACAATGAATCCAGCCCCTTCTCTTCTCATGCATAGAGTGGATAAAGATAGGTTGGTTGGCATTTGAATTCAAATTCGATTTGAATTCAAGTGAGCAACCACCTAGCTTTATCCTCTCACGCGGTGAAAATGCTGAAAAAATGCATCTTGCACTATTTTTAAAAAGATGAAAAGGTGGGGCATGCACAAAATCTTATCTAAGAGGGAAGGTTGCATGAGAAGGCCTTGTGAGTGAGATTGGAAGTTCAAAAAAATTTCGAGAGAAAAGAAAAGAAAGAAAGTGGGTGCAGGGTTTTTTATGAGTACCCTAGGGTTCTGCCTAGGGTTCGAAAAGTGAGAAAGTGAGCTACGAGTGTCATGAGCCCATCAAACTTCAGGAAGAACTTCATCAACCTCTCTATTATCTCTACTGATGATCTGGAGCATCTAAAGAATCGACAGACACCGAACGAAGGAGTTCGATCAGCATCACCATCAAAAGGGTTCTGCGACGAACTAGCATTCGTGAGGAGCCGATCAGATTGGGAGCTTCGTGTGGATGTTCCACAGAGACCAGACATACTGTGTGATTGCATTGTGATGATCAGACCTTTCTGACGGTGATCAGACTGCGACGATCGACTACCTGCATGAAGGTAATGTGTTCTGAACATATAACAGTAAAATATTTACTGTAGAAGTTTAAAATTTAAATTTAAATGCATGCTATATATATCATATTTAAATTATTATGTAGGATTAATATATATTAATTAATTAGATTAATTAATAATTTTTACTATAAAATTATAATTTTGAAAAAATTTTAAAATTATCATTTTACCCTTGCATTGAAATTCACTTCAAATGGTATCAGAGCTGGTTCTAAAATATGATATATATTTGTATGTATAGATTAAGTAGTAATCTAAAAGTTTAAATTTGAAATTTAAATTTAAAATTTAAATTTAAAATTTAAAATTTAAAATTTAAAATTTGAATTTTGAAATTTGAAATTCAAAATTCAAAATTCAAAAATTTGAAATTCAAAATTTAAAATTTAAATTTGTTTGAAATTTCAAATTTGAAATTCAAAATTTAAAATTCAAAATTTGAAATTCAAAAATTTGAAATTTAAAATTTAAAATTTGTTTGAAATTTAAAATTCAAAATTTTAAATTTAAAATTTAAATTTTAAAATTGATATATTAGATATACGTGATCCAAGTAGCAAGTAGTCTGATTGGGTTGGTTGTCATGATCGTCCGGTCATAGGAGAAAAATAGGATTTAAAGGCCCTCTCCTCCCATTCGATGGGGTTCTCCTATGGCGGTAGGGATGCCGATGCGATTATATCCCATGTAGATGAAGCAGCGAAAGGATTTAATTGTAAAAGTTCCGTTGTAAAATTTATCATGAATGTGTTAGATTAGATCTAAAGGAATATTCATGATTTATTTTGATTGAATTATTTTTTGTTATGTAATTAGCAATAGGATTACTATTTATGAAATGTGCTGATCAGTTTGTGAAATGAGTCAATACATTTGGTGAATAGAAAATAAAATCTTTCAAATTTGAAAATTATTTTTGAAATGCCAAACCCTGACCCATCAGCCCAAATACTTAATTAAAAGAATTAAGTGTTGTCTAGTTGGTCTAGAATTATGAATTAAGATCTAAGATAATTGCATAAACTTGTGGATCAATGGGTTAGATGGATTAGGTCCATAATTGGGTTAGACTTAAGGTTAGCTTAAAGAAATGGACTAAATTAGAATAATTGGTCAAATCTAATCAAAAGTTGAATTAGATTAGGTCAAGGACACTCTAGACTCAACTCCAATAGATGTAGTTGAATGGGTCCATGTCTTTAACTAGACCAAGATGGACTTAATTCATGGCTACGCAGTTGAATCCTATTTACTAAGTTGATCAAATTAAAGCTAATGAACCGATTGGTGTCTAGCGTAAGTTCGGCAGTCTGACCAGTGGTTTTTAAGTGGGAGATACTCGCATTGATTCGATCTCTGACGAGTTAATGACATATCCCCACCACTGATCTCACTTACTTGGCCAACCTGGTGAGTTAGGTTTTGATTAGATCACTTGGTGATTAGGGCTCACCCATGTCATTGAATAAATCAGTGTGACTGATTTAGGTGCTCCTAATGCCGGCTTTAATTAAATCTTTTTTAATCTGACTTGATGAAGTCAGTGGGAGGATTGAAATTGGCTGGTTAATTTCTTCTCTTCTATCCTTTAATAAAATCCTCAAAAATTATTAGGTCCCTAAAAGTGATTATGTTATAGTGATAACTAAGTCATAGCCTCCCATTAAGTGAGTGATAATGAGTCCATTAGTTTAATAATCACTGGAGGCCCAAAGGGCTGGTGCTTATTGACTAATGGAATTATCATTCATAATATGATCATTTGGTTGAGTCTTTCTGATGGTGGTCAGGTTGGCCGGCCAAAGTCGGGCCTGATCATTTATTGATCCGATTCACCAAATTAAGTCATATTAATGGTTGGACCTAACCAGATCTTTTCAGTGGAGGTCAAAGCCTACTAATTAGGTTCTGGGGCAAAATTAATTACTAGAAGTTGTTTAGAGAAACAACTGGTTATGAACCTACCCATAGATGCATATGGATTGACCAACCAAAGTTGGGCTCGTGTGTGGTCTGTGTAGATTTTAGTACCCACTAAGGAATTAAAGTAATTCCTCGAATTAGAGGTTGAGGCTACCAGTTCATTAAAATACTGGGAGAAGCTTTAGATTAAAGTCCAAGTCTTTAGTATTAATAATTTATGTACTAATAAAGGTCTAGTTTTCTTTTATGTAGCTATGGCCACTATCCTATCACTCCGATTATTATTAGATAATGACAAGCTCATAGGACCTAATTTCGATAGCTGGTATCAGAAATTGAAAATCGTCCTTGAGCATGAACGGATCCTTTATATTGTAACGGATCCGGCACCTGAGGAGCCAGCCCCAAATGCTAGAGGGACGGTCCGAGACACTTATCAGAAGTGGCTCAACGATCGCACCACCGTTCGGTGTATAATGCTGGCGGCAATGAATGATGAGTTCAGTCACAGGTTCGAGAACGCCCAGCCGCAGGAGATGCTTCAAATATTGAACGACTCCTTTGGCATGCCTGACGATATTGAAAGGCACAAAACTAGTTGTGCCATTTTCAATGCTCGGATGAGGGATGGGGCCTCAGTCACTGATCATGTACTGTACATGATCGAAATGATTGAGTGCCTAAGTAAACTGGGCTTTTCCTTGCACAAGTAGCTCGATAAGGATGCGATCCTTAATTCTTTGCCCAAGTCCTTCCTCCCATTCCTTACTCATTTTTGGATGACAAAACTTGCAGTGAACTACCACGGCTTGTTGGGGTTGCTGTAGAACTTTGAGAAGGACCACCAACTCCATAAGAAGTCAGTGAATGTTGTGGGAGGGTCTTCTTCTGGTCGTCGACCCTTAAAGAAAGGGAAGAAGAACAAGAAGAAGAACAATAAGAAGGTACAGCCGCATGCTGGGACATCTACACAGGGTCAGACCAAGAAGCGCAAGCCCGATCAGAGCCAGGTGGAGTGCTTCTTTTGCAAGAAGTAGGGGCACTGGAAGAGGAACTGTCCTCTATACATTGCCTCCTTGGACCCGAACAGGCTGAAGAAGAAGCAAGGTAATTATATGATAACACCTTGCAACTTTTTCATTTGTGATACTACTACCTGGGTATTGGATACCGAAAGCCCTTATCATATCTATAATTCGATGCAGGGTCTGCAGGTCAGTAGAAGATTTGATGAAGGCGAGAGGTTCCTGAACGTTGGAGATGGAAGCAAAGTTCTAGTTCTAGCTTTAGGAATCATGAACTTTGTAATCAACTCTCGTAATGTAATTCTGAGTGAATGTCACTATTGTCCAAGTTTTTTATTAAATATTATTTCTGTAGGCCCTTTTGGCCATGTACAGTTATGAATTTTTAATAAAAGAAAATATTTGCAATATCATTTTGAATGGTGTTACAATATTTGTTGGACAACTAAATAATAAAATTTACTTACTATCACAGCCTGTTAATGTGGTTCAAACCTCCGATAAATGCTCTAGAATGGATAATATATCAGAAGTCTACCTTTGGTACTGTAGGCTAGGTCATATCAATAAGAACAGGATAAATAGGTTGGCTCAAGAAGGAATTCTTGAAGTTGGTGATTGTGAATCACTTCCAACCTATGAGTCCTGTCTTCTTGGGAAGATGACCAAATCACCTTTTACTGAAAAAGGTGAGCGAGCCAGTGAACCCTTGGGTCTGATACATTCTGATGTATGTGGACCCATGAGCTCAAGTGCAAGAGATGGATATTTTTACTTCATAACCTTCACAGACGACCTATCGAGGTATGGGTATGTCTACTTAATGAAGCATAAGTCAGAGTCGTTTGAAATGTTCAAACTATTCTGAAATGAGGTAGAAAAATAAATTAAAAACTGTATTAAAATTCTTCGATCTGATTGAGGAGGTGAATATCTTTTCAATGAGTTTCTGACATATCTTGGGGAGAATGAGATTCTCTCTCAGTGGACTCCTCCTGGAATACCACAGCATAATGGTGTGTCTGAAAGGAGGAATCAAAACTTGTTGGACATGATTCGATCCATGATGGGGTTTGCTGGTCTACCGATCTCCCTCTGAGGATATACGCTCGAATCGGCTTATTACCTTCTAAATAGGGTTCTGAGTAAGTCTGTAACCAAAATGCCTTATGACATATGGATAGAACGTAAGCCAGTACTCTCGCACCTTAGGGTTTGGGGGTGTCCGGTTTATGTTAAACATTTAATTACGGATAAGCTTGGACCTAGGTCTGACAAGTATTATTTTATAGGGTATCCAAAAGGGATCAAAGGGTATTATTTCTACCTAGCTGATGAGCATAAGGTGTTTGTCAGCCTTAAGGCAATCTTTTTGGAAAAGGAGTTCCTTGGTGAAGGGACTGTTGCCTCTAAGGTCAAACTTGAGGAAGTTCGATAGGTGGAAAAATTGACACAAGTTGCTGAACCTGAACCAGATTTGGTTAGATCAGATCCGGAGCCCATTGTTCCTGCACCCTTAAGGCGATCTGGTAGAGTACCACATCAACCGGACAAATACTATGGTTTCTTGGTCTGGGATGGCGATCTTGTTGAACTTGATAAAAATGATGAGGATCCGATCACCTACATGGATGCAATGCAGAGATCTGACTCTGAGAAATGGCTAGAGGCCATGAAATTTAAAATGGAGTCCATGAAGGTCAATGATGTGTGGACATTGGTTGACCCACCCGAAGGAGTAAAACCCATAAGGTGTAAGTGGGTCTTCAAGAGGAAGAGGGGCGCAGATGGAAAGGTGGAGACCTATAAAGCTCGTTTGGTTGCCAAGGGATATCATCAACGTTATGGTATAGACTATGACGAGACATTTTCTCCTGTGGCAATGCTCAAATCCATTCGGATTATGCTTGCGATAGCTGCTCATCTGGACTATAAAATTTGGCAGATGGATGTAAAGATAGCTTTCCTAAACAGAGAGCTGGACGAAGAGGTGTATATGATACAACCTGAAGGGTTCACATCCACAGATGAGTCTAAAGTGTGCAGGCTATAGAGGTCCATTTATAGACTTAAGCAGGCATCCCGGAGTTGGAACATACGTTTTGATAGGACGATCAAAATGTATGGCTTCGTTAAGAACGGAGAAGAGCCCTGCATTTATAAGTGGGCTAATGGTCCCATAGTGGTATTTCTTGTATTGTATGTGGATGACATTCTCTTAATCGAGAATGATGTCCCTGCATTATAGGGAATAAAGATTTGGCTATCGTCACTGTTCTCCATGAAGGATCTGGGAGAAGCTTCCTACATCCTAGGGATGAGGATCTATAGAGATAGATCTAAAAGGTTGCTTGGCTTATCCCAGTCTACGTACATTGATACTATGCTGAAGAGGTTCAGCATGGAAAATTCCAAGAAAGGCTATCTATCGATAGGCCATGGAATTTCTCTCTCAAAGAGGTATTGTCCGACAACACCTCAAGAGAGAGAGAGTATGGGTAGAATTTCATATGCTTCGACAGTGGGATCTATCATGTACGCCATGACATGTACACGATCAGATGTGGCATACTCACTAGGGGCAGTAAGTAGATACCAATCTAATCCAGGGGAGAATCACTGGAAGGTTGTTAAAACCATCCTAAAGTATTTAAGAAATATTAAGGATCAGTGGCCTATTTTTGGTGAATCAGACTTGAGACTTATGGGGTTTATAGACTCCAGTTTTCAGTCTGATCACGATGATAGCAAGAGTGTGTCGGGATTTATTTTTACCATTAATGGTGGGGCTGTCTGCTGGAAGAGTTCCAAGCAGCACATTGTGGCTGATTCAGTTTGTGAGGCAGAGTATGTCGCTGCATCAGATGCTGCCAAAGAAGCGGTGTGGCTAAAGAAATTCCTCACTGAGCTCGGAGTAGCACCCTCCCTTGTTGGTCTAGTTCTGCTCTACTTTGACAGCTCTGGAGCCATTGCTCAGACGAAGGAACCGAAAGCACACCAACGGACAAAGCATATTCTGCGTCGCTACCATCTCATCCGAAAAATCATGGATAGAGGTGACATCGACCTTCAGAAGATCGACGGAAAGAAAAACCTAACCGACCCATTCACTAAAGCCATTGCGGTGAAGGAGTTCGACGACTTCAAGTCAAAGATGGGTATTAGATACTGTACCGATTGGCTTTAGGCCAAGTGGGAGATTATTGGGAATAGTGTCCCAAAGTCAATCGTCAGTCTGTTGACGGTTGTGCTCTTTCTTGTATTAGTATATGAATTATAAATAAATAAAAGTTATTTTGGTATTTTTCATCACAAATTGTTTCATCTTCTAATGAACTCCTGTGTTGTGGTGAAGTCCTTAGGACTATTTAGACTCGACTAAGGAGGATTTGTCGTTTAGTCCTTAAACCTGTTCGCGACCAAATGATATGTTGTTATCAAGGACAACAATATTTATCAAGCATAGATCGTTGTGTGCTATATGGGTTGGTTGTCCTCTTAACCAAGGAGTGTGGAGACACTGGTATGGCATACAGGTGAGATGTAAGGGTATATCTGCACTGAACGTGACCGACTTCGGAGCTTTTTCTACTATCAAGATTTGCTCCGATGGGATATGGGTACAAATGTCTCTCCGACCTGAGGCCACCATGGTGACTTGCAAGCAACTCACTGTACTTAGGCACTGGACTACCTGAATTTCTAATTCAGTGATAGAAGGCTGCTGGGTGTAGTCAAGTACTTGACTTATCGGTGCGTGTGTCAAGATGGGATTGACCACTTCAGTTCAGAAGCTGTGTACAGTCATGTTTCAATTTAGCAAAATCTTGGTCAGGATAGTCCTAGTGAGGAGTCACAGGACAGTTTGAGTCAAGCATGATTCGGATGATCTAATCAGGATTGATAGTTTAACCCTGAGTCATCTTATACACAGGGGTCAATAGGGATGAATTATACAGTAACCATATTCGCATAGGTTCTGAATGTTGCGATTGTGACTATTCTACCTATCCAGATATCGGGTACTATTGCTAGATGGTCACTTTGATTAGTACAGAAATTGGTTCCTGTGATACCGGCTTAGGTTCGAACCTGCGGGGTCACACACATTAGAGGTTCCTATCTGATCTGATGGCTGGTGAAGAGACCCACTGGATTGGGACTCTTCGACCAAGAGTCCTAATGCTCGAGAACTCTGAGTCCTACATGTCTGAAACTCTGTGATCGAGAATCAAGATTCTCTGATCATGAGTTCCACACATTTTGGGTACCGGGATCAAGAGTCCCACTGGTTTGGGACTCTTCGATCAAGGTTTCATATCTATGGACTTTGATGTCTGATTGTCCATCGGATTTGGACTCAGTATTTATGAGAGATTTAATTAGTGATTTGATTGCTAATTAACTCAATTTGATTGAGTAATTATTTTTGGATCAAGTCCAATTGAATTAGATTCAGTTGGGTTTGACCCGATTAGGTTAAGAGTTGACCTAATTGCCGAGGTGATTTGTTCCCTGATTTGATCAGGGATTGAGCTTAATCAATTTTTGATTTGATTAAGATTTTATTGAGCCTAATTAAGCCTAATTATTTTGGGTTTAATTTAGTCTAATTGTGCCTAACCTATTTTAATAAGGTTGGTTCAATTAGATTTGAAACCACCTTGACTTATTTCCCTGTGCCACCTCACTCACCTGCGCCTATTTGAATTCATGAGAAACAAGTTCTCGTGAAGTTTCTCCCATGTAGAAGCCTTCCCATGCCCCTCCTTTATGCACCATTTGGGTGGATAAAGATGGTTGGTTGGCCATTCAAATTCAAATGAAGTTTGATATTGAATGGGCAACTAATCCATGCGCCACCTTATCCTTTTATACGCCCTATTCTCTACATGAGAAAAAGTTTCTCGTGTAGACTCTCCATGCACAAAGAACCCACACCCCTTCTCTTCTCATGTGTAGAGTGGATAAAGATAGGTTGGTTGGCATTTGAATTCAAATTCGATTTGAATTCAAGTGAGTAACCACCTAGCTTTATCCTCTCAGACGGTGAAAACACTGAAAAAATGCGTCTTGCACTATTTTTAAAAAGATGAGAAGGTGGGGCGTGCACAAAATCTTATCTAAGAGAGAAGGTTGCATGAGTAGGCCTTGTGCATGAGATTGGAAGTTCAAAAAAATTTTGAGAGAAAAGAAAAGAAAGAAAGTGGGCGCAGGGTTTTTTGTGAGTACCCTAGGGTTTCTGCCTAGGGTTCGGAAAGTGAGAAAGTGAGCTACGAGTATTGTGAGCCCACCAAACTTTAGGAAGAGCTTCATCAACCTCTCTACTATCTCTATTGACGATCTAGAGCATCTGAGGAATCGACAGACACCGATCGAAGGAGTTCGAACAGCATCAGCCGTCAAAAGGGTTCTACGACGAACTAGCATTCGTGAAGAGCTGATCAGATCGGGAGCTTCGTGTGGATGATCCGCAGAGATCAGACATACTATGTGGCTGTATTGTGATGATCAGACCTTCTTGACGGTGATCAGACTGCGGTGATCGACTACCTGCACGAAGGTAATGTATTCTGAACACATAACAGTAAAATATTTACTGTAGAAGTTTAAATTTCAAATTTAAATGCATGCTATATATATCATATTTAAATTTTTATGTAGGATTAATACATATTAATTAATTAGATTAATTAATAATTTTTACTGTAAAATTATAATTTTGAAAAGTTTTAAAATTACCATTTTACTCCTGCACTGAAATTCACTTCAGAAGATCGCTTGCAATAGAAGTTCAGAGTAGAGATTTGGCTGGTGGAGCCCATCCATTGTAGAAATTCATTTGGGATCCATCCACTGTAAAAGTTCGACTGGGATCCGGCTCTTGTAGGAGCTCGGATGAAATTCAGAAGGCGGTCGACCGTCGTAGAAACTTGGATGGAGTCTGGTTACTGTAGAAGTCCTGCTGTTGGAGAAGCTCAGATATTGATGAAGTTTGAAAGAAGTTCAGAGTAAAGTCGCTCATGGCAGGAAGAAGTCTGGAAAAGATTTAGAGGATAGCCGATCACTATAGAAAGTCAGCTGATAATGAAGCCCGAAGAGCATTTGGAGTAGTCTGGTAGATGAATGGGGGAGCTCATTATTGGAGAAGTCTGGAAGGCACGATAGGAGTTCGTACGTTGGGAGAATCTGGAGGACACTGTGGAAGGTTCGATCGCTGGAGAAGTTCGGGTGGTATTATGGAAGCTCGGACAGTCGAGGGAGTTCAGAAAGACACCGCACAAGGTCATAAGCCGGAAGAGCCCTAGGAGGTTCGACCTTTTACGAACTTCGACTGGGGATATTTTATACCCAACACCAGTCTCCCTACTTTCGAGTTCAGATTTGAATGAAGGAAGTACAGAGAAACTTTCACAGTCGAAGTTGCCTCCCTCAATTTTTGTACTCGATTATTTTTAGATATTTTGGCGTTTGGCATGCTGGTGCTAGAGTCTTTTCAAATCGAGATGATCCGAAAAGGTTTTTTCAAAATTTTTGTTGGAGCATTGCTCTAGATACGATGAAATAATGATTCTGTCAGTTATGAGCCACCTTTAGCTGCCTGCCACGATGAGTGGGCCACGTGGCGGTTATAGATCGGCCAGAGGAGATCTGTAGTCATTATTGCGTCAGACTCTGTTGCCTATTTAAACCCTCCCCCCTCCTTCAGTGGTTTCACCTTGCCTGAGAATTTTGTTGGAGCCCTTCTTCTTCTCTGAGAACTTTATCTTCCTCCAACGTGTCCCTCTCAGTTTTAGGCGCTCTTCGGGTCGATCCCCATCACCCTTGCTGCCTTCCTGCATCTTTCGGACCAGCTTAGGTTAGTTTTGGAACCCTTCTCTTCCTTGTTCTTCTTCTGTTTTTTTATCCTTCACGTTACGCCTGTTTGGTTTCCCTGCGAGCGCTTTGTTTCTTATTTTTCTCCAATTTTTTCAAGATTTTTTAGGGTTTTCTCTTGATTTAAAATGTCCTCCAACACTTCCTCTTCTAGCAGTTCTAGGAGTTCGTCCATTCTAGCTCCCTAAAATCTTAGTTTCATAGATGAACCTCGTTCGGTCTTTGTACCAGACACCATTCCTAGCACTCTGACTTCAGACGAACTCTCACTGATCAGGATTCAGTACGGGGTTCCTCCGGAGTATGAGTTTGAGCTTCTCGGGCCAACTGACCGAGCTAGCATCCCTCCTCCTGGCCTCTTCTGCTTATATCAGGAAGCTTTCCACATCGGGTTTTGACATTTGCTTCCACCCTTTGTCATTGCTCTTTTTCATTTTTTGAATATTTCTCTAGTTTCTGTAGCGCCGAACTCCTTTAGGTTTCTAATAGGATTTCTTTCCCTCTGTCACTTAGCCGAAGTCCAGCCAACCCTTTCTTTGTTTAGGAATTTCTATACCTTCAAGTGTCACCCTTCGGCCAAGGATTGGTGGTATTTCTTCCCCCAGTTCGGTAGAAAGGGGTTGCTGAAAGGTGCCCTCTCTTCTATCCACAACTGGAAGGAGAGATACTTCTATGTCCGATGTCCGACCATGGAGCTGGGGTTGCCCCCTTGGGGCTCCCTGAGGGACTCTGTCCGTCGGGCTTCTAGCCTGGGAAGGGATGACCTTGAAGCCTCCCACAAACTCGAGGCTTATCCAGCTCCTCTCCTCTCTGACCTCCTGAAGGAGCAACTCTTGTTTAATGTCGGCCTAAGCTCTCTCAACACGATCGGTATATATATATATATTTTGTCATTCGCTGCTTCCTCCTTCTTCTTGTACTTTTCCTAAGCTGTGCCGATCTTCTTTCGTTGCAGATATGGATGCAGACGCAGCTCGAATGTTAGCCCAGGGTCTCAAGACCCACAAGAGGAAAGGCGCCGCATCTTCGGGGGTGGCGAAGAGGGCTAGGGTAGAAGAGACGAGCTTGACCGCACTTGCCCAGGTGGCCATTATCGTCGACGCCCCCTCTGACGTCGAAGCCGCAGTCCCTCGAGCCTCTTCAAGAAGCCCCCCGACCGAGGTTCCCACTCCAGAGGCTCACCCCGAGGAGGCACCGGGGGCTGAAAGGAAAAGGAGGAAGAAGATGTTGGTCTGCAAGAGCTGCAGCAGCAGGGCTGCCGTTGAGGAGGCTGATGGCTCCAAAGAGGATCCGAGAGAGAATCCCTTCAATAATAGGGATTTAATAAAGAGATTGGTCGACGGGTGCATCCTGCCCGAGGTCATCCATAAGATCGTCCATGCTGATCCTGAGCAGCGGGTCTGGGACTCTCTGGGGTCCTTTCTCGAGGTAGATCAATTTACTTTTTTCTTCTTCTTGCTTCTTTACTTAGCTTATTCCTTAGCTTTTATATTGACTCCCTGGTTGCTCTTGCAGATTGGGCACCAGCTCATCGCCAACATTGAGGCGATGAATAATACCAAGAAGGAGGCAGCCCAGGTGGAGGAAAATTGCCTAGTCGAGGCCGTCCGCCTCAAGGAGAAGATCACCAAGGTCGCAAGTCTCCAAGAGGCATTGCAGAAAGAGGAACAAATCTTGGCAGATCTGAGGGCCACCTTGGAGGAGGAAAGAAAAAAGGCCGAGGTCGAGGTCTCCGAGTTGAAGGTGCAGATCCTGACCCTGGTCTCGGAGGCAATGGTCTGAGTAGTGGAGGAGTTCAAAACTTCCTCCAAGATGAGGGATCTGAAGGTCTAGTTCAGCCAGGCCACCTACATCAAGGGCTTCGAGCTCTGCTAAGAGAAGGTGGTCGGAAAGTTTTTCGAACTGGACCTCGACTTCCTGGATGAGGCATCCGACGATGAAGTCGGACCTTCTGAAGCCGCTGCCGGTCTTCCTCCAGTCGAAACTTCTTCGACTGCTGTGGCTGCTGCGACCGACCTTCTGGGGGTGCCGAGCTCCTCCACTTCTACCCCAGAGGTCTGAAATCTCTAATTTTATATTTATTTATTTTTTTTTATTGTAATTTTTCTTCATTCTCTTGTACTTAAGAACTATTTAATCAATGAAATCGGATTCTTCTTTACAGAGAGCTCTTTTTTCTTATTTTGCATCCTTTTTCTTCTCTTTTATTTTCTTGCACTGATTTGTGTCGTGACGCTCTTGTCTCCCAACAACAGTGCCCTGCCGAAGCTCTTCCCTTGCCACAGGGGATCCCTTTGAAGTCGATGATCCGGGATCTGAGAAGGAAAGTTCGTCATCTAACGAAGAAATCAAAGAAGTTGGATGACGAACTTCACCGACTGAGGAAGAGCCATTCGGAAGCCACTGCAGAGGCTACTCATTTTTGGGACCTCCACAAAAAAGGCTTCATAGACTACACCCAGAGGAAGGCTGACTTCATGAAGGAGCTTAAGGAACTCTGAAAATATGCCACCGACCGATCTTGGACTCAGACTTCCAAGATCAGCTCCCTTGAGGTCGAGCTGGCGGCTGCATGGGAGAAGATCGATCAGTTGGAAGGGAGCTCATCCTGGCTCACGACTCAGGCCGACCACGATCGGGACTGGTTGAAGAAATTCTCCAACCTCCAAAAATAGCTACAGGACGCTGAGGTGAACTACAACGCCTATCGAGTCGGTTGGTGCGGGCAAGTAGATGACTATCGATGGAAGCTCAAGGCGGCAATCGACGAGGTTGCCCGACTTCAGAGGCAGGTGTCTGAGAGAGTCCAGGCCATTTCGGTACAAGGCTCCAACGAGCTTCGCTCCTTGAGGAGGACCATGAAAGAACTGTCCATGGCCCTTGGGTAGGAGAAGGCTGAACTGCAGTGGCTGAAGATTCAGCTGGTCTATGAGCAGCAGGCGGTCAAGGATGCCGAGGTGGAGTTCGAGGTTTTAAGGAAGAGGCTTCGGGAGTCGGAGGGCGAGAGTCAATGGTTCCACCAGATGTATCAGAAGATGCTGTTAAGAAAGAAGAAACTGGAAGAAGAAGTTGAGAACTTGAGGCAATCCCTGATGGTGGCTGAAATCGAGAGTTCGAAGTCAGAAGAAGACGAGCTTCCCTAGAGCCTCTTTTACCTTTCATTCTTTCGTGTATTCTTTTCTTCTCTTGTCGTTTCTTTTTTTTTTTGGCCTTCAAAGGTTTTGTAACACACAATTTACTAATGAAATGAAAAGGAATTTTTCATTACCTTATCCATTATTGTATTAAGTTGTCATTTATCAAGCTTCTTTTGTCCTTTGTCTTGTTTGATGTTGATGGTGTTTGAAGGTTCCTGGTCATCGCTGTGTTGACTTGCCCTTTTTGTTCATGATCGAAGGTCTTTTCGAGGCCATTCGAGTTTGACACACTTTTTCGGTGTTCTTGCTTGGGGCCCGAACTTCTCGTTACTTTGAGGAAATCTATTCTCTCCTGCCAGTGTTGGGCTTCCCCTTAGAGACTGAAGATTTTTGACAAGGGTTTTCTTCCTCGTTGAGATGAGGTCCCTTGAGTCTTGGATGTAGTTCATTTTTTTTTCTTATCTTTGGTGTAGCTCATCGCTTTTTCTTTTTTTCCCTCCCTCTTTCTTTATGTTGGGGCGAGGGTTTTCCCTCACTCCTAACGGGATTGTAGGGGTGTAGAGGAGCTGCTGAGGGGCTTTTCCCCACATCCGATCGCAACAATCAGATCTTCGTTTGTGTCAGGACGAGGTTCTTCTCCTATTCCCAACATGATTAGTTTCAGCTCATGTTAGGATGAGGTTTTCCTCCTGTTCCTAACAGGACTGTGGGGGTGCATAAGGGCCGTTGCAAGGGCCTCTCCCCCCATTCGGTCTCTAAATAATCGGGCCTTCAACTTTGCTCATGTTAGGATGAGGTTCTTCTCCTATTCCTAACAGGGCTATGGGGGCGCATAAGAGCCATTGCAAGGGCTTCTCCCCCCATCTGGTCTCTAAATAATTGGGCCTTCGACTTTGCTCATATTAGGATGAGGTTCTCCTCCTGTTCCTAACATGGCTGTGGGGGCACATTGTTGGGAAATGTGTCCCAAAAAGTCAATCGTCAAGCTGTTGACGGTTGAGCAACCAAGTATTGTAATTGATTTGTTAATAAATAAAATATATTTGGCATTTTCATCATAAGCTTTCATCTTCTAATGAACTCCGTTGTTATGATGAAGTCCTTAGGACTATTTAAGTTCGATAAAGAGAGGATTTATCGATTAGTCCTTAAAACTGTTCACGACCAAATGATAGGCTGTTAATAAGGATGACAGCTTCTATCGAGCATAGGTCGCTGTAGGCCATATGGGTTGGTTGTCCTCTTAACCAAGGAGTGTGGAGACACTGGTATGGCATACATGTGAGATGTAAGGGTACATCATCATTGAACGTGACCAACTCCAGAGTATTCTACTGTCGAGAATATCTCTGATGGGATATAGGTATAAGTGTCCCTTAGACCTGAGATCGCCTCAGTGACTCGCAAGCAACTCACTGTGCTTTGGTACTGGACTAACTGAATTTCTAATTCAGAGACGGAAGGCTTCTGGGCACAGTCAAGTACTTGTGAAGTCAGAGTGTGATCGAGATGGGATTGACCACTCCAAGAGTTGGAGAAGAATGAGTCGCTGTATTTCAATTTAGCAAAACCTTGGCCAGGGTAATCCATCAGATGGATTTGATATTTTGAAATACAATGTGGACAACCTGATCAGAGTTGACAGTGGAACTCTGGGATGTCCTATGATCATTTTGGTCAAGGGGATGAATTATATGAAAACTATATCCGCATGGGTTCTAAGGATGTTGTTCTACACATTCGACCTATCCGGTCGTCGGGTACCATTGCTAGATGGTCACTTCGATTGGTATAGGAATTTATTCCTATGCTACCGGCTTAGGTTTGGACCTATGAGGTCACACACATTAGAGTTCATGATCCGATCGGATGGTTGATCAACGATTAAGAATCGTTCTAGGATTAGATGATCAATACGATTGATATTTAACCCAGTGCAAGTGTTGCAGGAGGATCGATTAGCAATTTGATTGCTAATTGGCTTAATTTGATTAAGCCAATGGGCTGAGATTAAGTCTAATTAAATATTATTTAATTAGATTTAGTTTGGGCTTGATTGGATCAAGTCCAATTGGTTTATTGGATAAGCCAAGTGCAAGGAAAAACTAGTCCTAGTTCAACTAGGACTTGGGTCAATCTAATTTCTAATTTGATTAGAAAATTAAATCAGATTTAAATCTAATTTAATCTGATTAAATTAGGTTCTTAATTAGTTTAAGACCTATTTTAATTGGGTTGATCTAATTTTGATTTGATTTGATTTGGAAAACCAAATTAAAACAAGTTATGAGACAGAATCCTAGTAGGACTAGGATTCCACCTTGCGCCACATAAACCTTCTCCACACCCTCTCTCTTATTCAACGCTAATCTCTACTTATTTTGTGCAACAAAAGCCCTCTCCCAGATCTCTCCCACGTTCACAAAAGGTCTCTTCTCTTCTTTCTTACATGGAAGGTGGTTTGGATCAAATCTAAAAGGAATAAGTTTGGATTTCGAATTCTATGAGATAGAGTTTTAGAAATCCAAAACTCTTTCAATTTTGCACCGAATTTATCCAAATTTTTTTTGGAATTTTTGTAGATTTTAGGGTTTATATTGTATACCCTTTGCTGGTGATCCATGCATAAAAATATGGAGGAGGTGCTCAAGAGTTGGGCGTCCCTTAACTTGCCATGTTTGGATAAGCCTTGACTAGGTGTTTGACCTAGACAAGGACTCTATTATATCTCTCTATATAAGATGAGTTTCTTTGTGAAATTTTAGGAGGAGATAGATATTTGAGAGACCTTGCTACCATCTAAAAATCAGAGAGAAATACTTTTGGGTTGTGGAGATATAAAAGACACAAGTTTGGGTGTCTAGAGAGAAAAATGTGAAGAAGAAGAGGGTCTTCTTCTAGGGTTTTTATTTTCATATCTTTCCTCCTTCCATCTTCAGTTTCTTGAGAGTGTCTCAGATCTGAAACTCCTCCTTCTACTTTTCATCTTTAGAAGAGTCCAAATCAAGAAGAAGGAGGCACCTGATCAACCATCAAAGAAGGATCAGCGCAGTACTAGCATACTGTGCTGATTTCCTGAAGCAGGACTTCTGATCGAGATTCGTGGGCTCGTGTGGATGACTCCTAGAGGCCGGATGCGTGTGTGGCTTGTAACATCATCCTTAAGCCCGGATCAGCGAGGTTAGAGCATCTAACTTGCAAGGTAATAGATCTGATCTATTGTTTAATACATACATTAGATGTAGTATAGAAATATGTTGATATGATCAACATGTAGTTCATGCTATATTTATATATTTTAATTTTTGATTTAATGCCATGTAATAATCATGTAATAAGATCTTAGATCTAGAGATTTTCTAATCTTAGAAAATAAATTTTGATTTATTTTAGTCTTCCGCTGTATGATCTTGAAAAAGTTTCAAGATCTAACCCTCTTTTTCAAGATCTAACCCTGAAACCCTAGATCTGGTTCCTACAATTGGTATCAGAGCCTAGGTTCTTTATTACATGATTATTTATACATTCTTAGATTATTTTTTAGATTAGATCTAATTTATAATCTGATTATTAAATCTAAAATTAAAATTTTAGATCAATCACAAACTGCAAGGTTGTCCTGCTGTAAGGTTTACCCCTTACAGTGCAAAGGTTGTCCTAGTTTGTGTAGATCTATCTTTAATCATAAATTTATTAGATATGATCTAGATTAAATTTATGATTTATTAGATTTAAAAGATGTTTAAATCTGAAATAAAATCTCTTTGTTAATAATTTTTGTGCAAAGAAATTGTTTAAAGTTGAAATTGTTTCAATTACATGAACCTGTTTAGATTAGATCTAAAGTAGTTTCATATTTATTTTACTTGCATCTTGATTATGAATCAAACATATAATATGGTTGGTAGAATCATATTGTAAAATTATTTTACAAATATGAAAATTATTTTTTGAAAAGCCGAACCCAACCCTCAGCCCAAAACTTAATTAAGAATTAAGAAGTTGTTTGATTAGGTTCTAGGATTGTGAATTGAAGAACCTAAGACACAAATCATAACACATTGGGTTAATGGGTTAGTGGGAATTAGGTCCATTAATTGGGTTAGACCTATGGTTAGATTAAAGATGGACTTAATTAGAGAATTGACTAAATCTAATCAATTGTTGTCTTAGATTAGGTCAAGGATTCTCTAGATCAATTACAATAGTTGTAGTTGGTCAAGTCTATGTCTTTAACGAGAACCAAATGGACTTGATTCTTGGCTAAGCGATCTAGCACGAACTGTTAGGTTGATCTAATCGAAACTAATTAAACCAGTTGGTGTCTAAGGTAAACCAGACCGGTGGTTTTTAATTGGGAGCCCACTTACCTGGCCATTTCTGATGGTGTCTAAGGCAAGCTTTGGCAGACCCTCCCACTGATCGAACTTACCTGGCCTCTTGGTGAAATTATGTTTTGATCGGATCACTTGACTATTCGAGCTGACCCATGTCAGCTAGGTAAATCAGTGTGACTGATTTAGGTGCTCCTAGACCAGCCCTGGTCTCCCTTAAGCTGACTTGGTGAAGCCAGTGGGAGGATCATGATAATGAGTCCATGAACTCAATAATCATTGCAGACCCAAAGGCCTGGTGCTTGTTGACTAATGGAATTATCACTCATCATATGACAACTTGGAAGTATCTCTCTAATGGTGGTTAGGTGAGCCAACCAAAGTTGGGCTTAATCATTCGTTGGTTAGATACACCAAGTATGATCATGTTAATGGTTGGACCTAACTGGATCCTTACAGTGGAGGCCAAAGCCTACTGATTAGGTTTCTGGGCAAAATTAAAATTACTAGAAATTGTTTAGAGAAATAATTGGTTATGAACCTACCCTTAGATGTACATGGGTTGGCCAACCAAAGTTGGGCTTGTGTGCAGTCTAAGTGGATTCTAGTACCCGCTAAGGAATTAGGATAATTCTTCGAATTGAAGGTAGAGGCTACCAATTCGAATAAAATAGTGGGAGAAACCTTTTGATTAAAGTCCAAATCTTTAGGTTTAATGAATCAATTACTAATTAGGTTATGGTTCCCCTTTGTGCAAATATGGTCACTTCCCTATCGCTCCGATCATTGTTGGACAATGATAAGTTGGTGGGACCCAACTTCGGTAGTTGGTACCGAAAGTTGAAGATAGTCCTGGAGCATGAACGGATCCTATATGTGATAATGGATCCTGCACCTGTGGAGCCAGCTGTCAATGCACGTGGAACAGTCAGAGATACTTACCAGAAGTGGCTCAGTGACCGGACCATGGTGCGCTGTATCATGCTGGCTGCTATCATGAGCGACGAGTTCGGTCGCAGATTCGAGACAGCTCAGCCAAAGGACATGCTTCAAGTGTTGGAGGATGCCTTTGGCACACCCGATGACGTGGAGATGCACAAGACTGGTTGTGCCATCTTCAACGTCAAAATGCGGGATGGTGCCTCTGTCACTGATCATGTATTGTACATGATCGAGCTGATGGAATGATTGAGCAAGCTCGACTTTTTCTTGCATGAGCAGCTTGGGAAAGATGCAATACTGAACTCGCTGCCCAAGTCTTGTCTCTCATTCCTCACTCATTATAGAATGACAAAGCCTGAAGTAAACTACCATGGGTTAATGGGGTTGCTTCAGAACTTTGAGAAGGATCACCAACTCCTCAAGGAGTCGGTGAACTCAGTGAACTCAGTGGGAAGTTCATCTTCTGGTTCTCGACCCTTTGAGAAAGAAAAGAAGAACAAGAAGAAGAAAGTCAAGAAGGTGCAAGTTCAGGCTGGGACATCTGTGCAGAGCCAGACCAAAAAGATCAAGCCTGATAAGAGTCTATTCTACTGGCAAGCACCCTAGATTAGATAGTGTGTCAAATATCTACTTATGGCATTGGAGGCTAGGTCATATAAATAAGAACAAAATAAACAGGTTGACTCAAGAGAGAATCCTCAAAGTCAGTGATTGTGAATCACTTCCAACCTGTGAGTTCTGTCTTCTTGGTAAAATGACCAAGTCACCTTTTACTGGAAAAGGTGAGAGAGCTACTGAGCTCTTGAGCCTAGTACATACTGATGTATGTGGGCCCATGAGCACCAGTGCTAGAGGTGGATATTTCTACTTCATAACTTTCATGGATGACCTATCCCGATATGGATATGTCTATCTGATAAAACATAAGTCGGATTCATTTGAAATGTTCAAATGATTCTGAAGTGAAGTAGAAAAATAAACTGGGAAGAGTATTAAAACTCTTCGATCTGATCGAGGAGGAGAATACCTTTCTAGTGAGTTTCTCACATATCTAGGAGAGAATGGGATTCTCTCCCAATGGACTCCTCCAGGAACACCACAGCATAATGGTGTGTTTGAAAGGAGGAATCGGACTTTGTTAGACATGGTCCGATCCATGATGGGTTTTTCTTAGCTTGCTGATATTCTTCTGGGGATATGCACTCGAATCGGCCTGTTATCTGTTAAATAGGATTCCAAGTAAGTCTGTAATTAAGACTCCATATGAGATATGGATGGGACGTAAGCCAGCACTTTCACAGCTTAGGGTCTGGGGGTGCCCGACCTATGTCAAACGATTAGTCACAGACAAACTTGGACCTAGGTCTGACAAATGCTCATTCATAGGGTACCCCAAAGAGACAAAAGGATATTTTTTCTACCATGCTGATGAACAAAAGGTGTTCGTCAGCCTTAAGGCAATCTTTTTAGAAAAGGAGTTCCTTGGTGAAGGAACCATTGCCTCTAAGGTTGAACTTGATGAAGTTCAACAGGTAGAAGGACCGACCCAATAGCTGAACCTGAGTCGGATATGATTAGATCACATTCGGAGCCCAATATACCTGCACCATTAAGGCGATCTGGTAGAGTACCGCGTCAGCCGGAC
Source organism: Elaeis guineensis (assembly GCF_000442705.2). NCBI lineage: Eukaryota > Viridiplantae > Streptophyta > Magnoliopsida > Arecales > Arecaceae > Elaeis > Elaeis guineensis. The sequence continues at coordinate 48,998,005 of NC_025999.2, read as the reverse complement.
AGATACTATGATTTCTTGGTCCGGGACGGTGATCCCATCGAACTTGATGAGAATAATGAGGATCCGATCACCTATATGGATGCTATATAGAGACCTAATTCCGAGAAATGGCTTGAAGCCATGAAATCCGAAATGGAGTCCATGAAGGTCAACGATGTATGGACATTGGTTGACCCACCTGAAGGGGTTAAACCCATTAGGTGTAAATGGGTCTTCAAAAGGAAGAGGGGCGCAGACGAAAAGGTGGAGACTTATAAAGCCCGTCTGGTTACCAAGGGGTATCGTCAACGTTATGGTATTGACTATGACGAGATGTTTTTCCCTGTGGCAATGTTCAAATCTATTCGGATATTGCTTGCAATAGCTGCCCATCTGGATTATGAGATCTGGCAGATGGATGTAAAGACAGCTTTCCTGAATGGAGAGCTGACTGAAGAGGTGTATATGATACAACCTGAAGGGTTTACATCCACAGATGAGTCCAAGGTGTGCAAGCTTCAGAGATCCATTTATGGATTGAAGCAAGCTTCTCGGAGTTGGAACATGCATTTTGATAAGGTGATCAAAACGTATGGCTTCATTAAGAATGGAGAAGAGCCCTGCATCTATAAATGGGCAAATGGTCCAGTTGTGGTATTCCTTGTCTTGTACGTGGATGACATTCTCTTAATCGAGAATGATATCCCCGCACTACAGGGAATAAAAGTTTGGTTGTCATCACAGTTCTCCATGAAGGACTTGGGTGAAGCATCCTACATCCTAAGGATGAAGATCTATAGGGATAGATCTAAAAGGATGCTTGGGTTATCCCAGTCCATGTACATAGACACTGTGCTGAAGAGGTTCAGCATGGAGAATTTCAAGAAGGGCTATCTACCGATAGGCCATGGAATTTCTCTTTCTAAGAAGGATTGTCCGACAACTCCTGAAGAGAGAGAGCGTATGAGTAGAGTCCCATATGCTTCAGCCGTGGGATCTATCATGTACGCCATGACATGTACAAGACCAGATGTGGCATACTCACTAGGAGTAGTGAGTAGATACCAATCTGATCCTGGAGAAGATCACTGGAAAGTGGTTAGAGCCATCCTTAAGTATTTGAGAAATACTAAGGACCAATGGTTGGTTTATGGCGAGTCAGATCTGAAACTTGTGGGGTTCACAGACTCTAGCTTCCAATCTGACCATGATGACAACAGGAGCGTGTCGGATTATATCTTTACTCTGAATGGTGGAGCCATCTGCTGGAAGAGTTCCAAGCAGCATACTGTGGCAGACTCTGTTTGTGAAGCGGAGTATATCGCAGCATCAGATGCCGCGAAGGAAGCTGTGTGGCTAAGAAAATTCATCACCGAGCTCGGAGTAGCACCCTCCCTTGATGGTCTAGTCCTGCTCTACTGTGACAGCACTAGTGCCATAGCTCAGGTGAAGGAACCCAAAGCACATCAGCGAACGAAGCACATCTTGCACCGCTTCCACCTGGTCCGAGAGATCGTGGATCGAGGTGACGTCGACCTTCAGAAGATCGATAGAAAGGAGAACCTGGCCGACCCCTTCACTAAAGCCCTGGCGATAAAGGAGTTCGACAACCACGAGTCGAAGATGGGTATTAGATACTGTGCCGAGTGGCTTTAGGACAAGTGGGAGTTGTTGGAAAATGTGTCCCAAAAAGCCAATCGTCAAGCTGTTGACGGTTGAGCAATCAAGTATTGTAATTGATTTGTTAATAAATAAAATATATTTGGCATTTTCATCATAAGCTTTCATCTTCTAATGAACTTCATTGTTATGATGAAGTCCTTAAGACTATTTAAGTTCGATAAAGAGAGGATTTATCGATTAGTCCTTAAAACTGTTCACGACCAAATGATAGGCTGTTAATAAGGATGACAGCTTCTATCGAGCATAGGTCGCTGTAGGCCATATGGGTTGGTTGTCCTCTTAACCAAGGAGTGTGGAGACACTGGTATGGCATACATGTGAGATGTATGGGTACATCATCATTGAACGTGACCAACTCCAGAGTATTCTACTGTCGAGAATATCTCTGATGGGATATAGGTATAAGTGTCCCTTAGACCTGAGATCGCCTCAGTGACTCGCAAGCAACTCACTGTGCTTTGGTACTGGACTAACTGAATTTTTAATTCAGGGATGGAAGACTTCTGGGCACAGTCAAGTACTTGTGAAGTCAGAGTGTGATCGAGATGGGATTGACCACTCCAAGAGTTGGAGAAGAATGAGTCGCTGTATTTCAATTTAGCAAAACCTTGGCCAGGGTAATCCATCAGATGGATTTGATATTTTGAAATACAATGTGGACAACCTGATCAGAGTTGACAGTTGAACTCTGGGATGTCCTATGATCATTTTGGTCAAGGGGATGAATTATATGAAAACTATATCCGCATGGGTTCTAAGGATGTTGTTCTACACATTCGACCTATCCGGTCGTCGGGTACCATTGCTAGATGGTCACTTCAATTGGTATAGAAATTTATTCCTATGCTACCGGCTTAGGTTCGGACCTATGAGGTCACACACATTAGAGTTCATGATCTGATCGGATGGTTGATCAACGATTAAGAATCGTTCTAGGGTTGGATGATCAATACGATTGATATTTAACCCAGTGCAAGTGTTGCAGGAGGATCGATTAGCAATTTGATTGCTAATTGGCTTAATTTGATTAAGCCAATAGGCTGAGATTAAGTTTAATTAAATATGATTTAATTAAATTTGGTTTGGGCTTGATTGGATCAAGTCCAATTGGTTTATTGGATAAGCCAAGTGCAAGGAAAAACTAGTCCTAGTTCAACTAGGACTTGGGTCAATCTAATTTCTAATTTGATTAGAAAATTAAATCAGATTTAAATCTAATTTAATCAGATTAAATTAGGTTCTTAATTAGGTTAAGACTTATTTTAATTGGGTTGATCTAATTTTAATTTGATTTGGTTTGGAAAACCAAATTAAAACAAGTTATGAGACAGAATCCTAGTAGGACTAGGATTCCACCTTGCGCCACATAAACCTTCTCCACGCCCTCTCTCTTATTCAACGCCAACCTCCACTTATTTTGTGCGACAAAAGCCCTCTCCCAGATCTCTCCTACGTTCACAAAAGGTCTCTTCTCTTCTTTCTTACATGGAAGGTGGTTTGGATCAAATCTAAAAGGAATAAGTTTGGATTTCGAATTCTATGAGATAGAGTTTTAGAAATCCAAAACTCTTTCAATTTTGCACCGAATTTATCCAAATTTTTTTTGGAATTTTTATGGCTTTTAGGGTTTACATTGTACACCCTTTGTTGGTGATCCATATATGAAAATATGGAGGAGGTGCTCAAGAGTTGGGCGTCCCTTAACTTGCCATGTTTGGATAAGCCTTGACTAGGTGTTTGACCTAGACAAGGACTCTATTATATCTCTCTATATAAGATGAGTTTCTTTATAAAATTTTAGGAGGAGATAGATATTTGAGAGTCCTTTCTGCCATCCAAAAATCAAAGAGAAATACCTTTGGATCATGGAGATATAAATGATGCAAGTTTGGGTATCTAGAGAGAAAAACGTGAAGAAGAAGAGGGTCTTCTTCTAGGGTTTTTATTTTCATATCTTTCCTCCTTCCATCTTCAGTTTCCTGAGAGTGTCTCAGATCTGAAACTCCTCCTTCTACTTTTCATCTTTAAAAGAGTCCAAATCAAGAAGAAGGAGGCACCTGATCAACCATCAAAGAAGGATCAGCGCAGTACTAGCATACTGTGCTGATTTCCTGAAGCAGGACTTCTGATCGAGATTCGTGGGCTCGTGTGGATGACTCCTAGAGGCCGGACGCGTGTGCGGCTTGCAACATCATCCTTAAGCCCAGATCAGCAAGGTTAGAGCATCTAACTTGCAAGGTAATAGATCTGATCTGTTGTTTAATACATACATTAGATGTAGTATAGAAACATGTTGATATGATCAACATGTAGTTCATGCTATATTTATATATTTTAATTTTTGATTTAATGCATGTAATAATCATGTAATAGGATCTTAGATCTAGGGATTTTTTGATCTTAGAAAATAAATTTTGATTTATTTTAGTCTTCCGCTGTATGATCTTGAAAAAGTTTCAAGATCTAACCCTCTTTTTCAAGATCTAACCCTGAAACCCTAGATCTGGTTCCTACACGCATAAGGGCCATTACAAGGGCCTCTCCCTCCATCCGATCTCTAAATAATCGGGCCTTGGACTTTGCTCATGTTAGGATGAGGTTCTCCTCCTGTTTCTAACACAGCTGTAGGGGCGCATAAGGGCCGTTGCAAGGGCCTCTCCCCCCATCCGGTCTCTAAATAATTGGGCCTTCGACTTTGCTCATGTTAGGATGAGGTTCTCCTCCTGTTCCTAACATGGCTGTGGGGGTGCATAAGGGCCGTTGCAAGGGCCTCTCCCTCCATTCGGTCTCTAAATAATCGGGCCTTCATTTGTGTCGGGACGAGGTCCTCCTCTTATTCCTGACATGCTTAATTTCGATTATCTGAAGGAGCTACTCCCTGTCGTTACAAGCTCATACCAAAAGAAAAGGTATGCAAATATGAAACTTTTGTTTAAGGCAAAGTTATTGGTAATACATTCATAGATTTTTCGAATCCCATGGTCGCGGAAGGTCTGCTCTCTGTCGGGATCCTCCAGAGATGGTGTTGATGATCTCAATTGGAGGTCGATTTCCAGGCTGTTCTTCCCTCCTAGGAGGCTCTGGTTGTGGTAGGGTCCTCGGCCGATCTTCCATACCCTCAGGCCAGCGTCGGATGAATCTGTCGAGCCGACCTCATCTGATGAGCTCCTCGATCTCATCTCGAAGCTGAATGCACTCCTCTGTGTCATGGCCGTGGTCACGATGATAGAGGCAGAACTTGTTAGGGTTGCACTTTCCGAGATGTGTGCGCATCCTTTCCGACCTTGGCAGCTGCTCCCTGACATCCATCAGTACTTGGGTTTTTGGAGCATTGAGAGGGACGTAGCTGTGGAATCTTCCTGGCAGAGAGTCCCACCGAACTCTGCGGTCCAGACTTCTCTGCCTATGAGCCCGAGGAGGAGTCTGGACGTGCTTGTGTCCGAGGAGAGTTCGAGAATGTGGTCGAGCTTCACTTGGCCCTTTTTCAGCTGTGGGTTTGCTGGAGTCACCCGCCTGCCATTCCTTCGCGGCCTCCTCATCCTTCAGCTTGAAGGCTTCCTCTGCTCAGGCTTATCCTTTGGCTCGAGCTAGCAAATCAGCGAAGTCCCTGGGATACTTCTTTTTCAGGGAAAATAGAAGATCATTTTTTTGAAGACTGCTCTTCAGGGCGGCCATTGCAATTGATTGATCCAAGTTTCAGACCTCCAATGCAGCGGCGTTAAAATGGTTGACGTAAATTCGGATGGATTCTCCCTCCTTTTGCTTGATGTTGATGAGGGACTCTGAACCTCTCCGGAGATAATAGCTGCTGACGAAATGAGCCACAAACTGATGGCTTATTTGATCAAAGGAGAAGATAGTACCCAGCTTCAGTGCTGAGTACCAATTTCTTGCTGCCCCCTTCAAGGTAGATGGGAAAGCTTAGCACTGGATGGCATCTGGCATGCCATGGAGTAGCATCATTGTCCGGAAGGCCTCCAGGTGGTCAACCGGATCCGAGGTCCCGTCATAGCTCCCAAATTGGGAGAGCTTGAAGTTCGGTGGGATCGGTTCCTGCATAATCATTTGAGAGAAAGGAGGGTCAGTACAGATATCCTCACCGTAAGCAGGGGGAGCATGGCGAAGCTCTTCGATTCGTTGGTTCATCTCCTGGAATCTTTGATCTAAGAGATCCTCTCGACTGTGAGTCTCGAGAGTCTTCTGGTAGAACGAAGGTAGGGACCCTCCGGGGGTGGAATCGTGATCGGACAGAGGGCTCTCTGCCCTCTGCTTCCTTTTTTCGGGGAAGACAGGGCGATTGGCCCAAGTGGCCCGCCCGATCGTCGGATTCTGAAACTTCGATGATACTCTTTCTAGCCGCACAGATGCCTGTGGCTGCTGTGGCTGCTGCTGCATAGCTTGCACTGCTCCGGTGAGGCCCCTGACTTGCTGAACCAGCAAGTCAAACTGCTCCATGCCGACTACCATTGCCGGAGGAGGAGGCTGGAAAACTAGAGATGAGGCTGGAGCTTGCAGATCTCACTGATGTTGACGTTGTCCTTTATCTTGTTTGATGTTGACGTTGTTTGAAGGTTCCTGATCATCGCTGTGTTGACTCGCCCTTTTTGTTCATGATCGAAGGTCTTTTCGAGGCCATTCGAGTTTGACACTCTCTTTCGGTGTTCGAGCTTGGGGCCCAAACTTCTTGTTACTTTCAGAAAATCTATTCTCTCCTACCAGTGTTGGGCTCCCCCTTAGAGACTGAAGATTTTTGACAAGGGTTTTCTTCCTCGTTGAGACGAGGTCCCTTGAGTCTTGGATGTAGTTCATTTTTTTTTTCTTATCTCTGGTGTAGCTCGTCATTTTTTCTTTTTTTTCCTCCCTCTTTCTTTATGTTTGGGCGAGGGTTTTCCCTCTACTCCTAATGGGATTGTCGGGGTGTAGAGGAGCTGCTGAGGGGCTTTTCCCCACATCCGGTCCCAACAACCAGATCATCGTTTGTGTCAGGATGAGGTTCTCCTACTGTTCCTGACACGATCAGTTTCAGCTCATGTTAGGATGAGATTTTTCTCCTGTTTCTAACAGGACTGTGGGGGTGCGTAAGGGCCGTTGCAAGGGCCTCTCCCCCATCCGATCTCTACATAATCGGGCCTTCGACTTTGCTCATGTTAGGATGAGGTTCTCTTCCTGTTCCTAACAGGGCTGTGGTGACGCATAAGAACCGTTGCAAGGGCCTCTCCCCCCATCCGGTCTCTAAATAATCGAGCCTTCGACTTTGCTCATATTAGGATGAGGTTCTCCTCCTGTTCCTAACATGACTGTGGGGGCACATAAGGGCCATTGCAAGGGCCTCTCCCTCCATCCGATCTCTAAATAATCGGGCCTTCGACTTTGCTCATGTTAGGATGAGGTTCTCCTCCTGTTCCTAATACAGCTGTAGGGGCGCATAAGGGCCGTTGCAAGGGCCTCTCCCCCCATCGAGTCTCTAAATAATTGGACCTTCAACTTTGCTCATGTTAGGATGAGGTTCTCCTCCTGTTCCTAACATGGCTGTGGGGGCGCATAAGGGCCGTTGCAAGGGCCTCTCCCTCCATTCAGTTTCTAAATAATCGGGCCTTCATTTGTGTCGGGACGAGGTCCTCCTCTTTTTCCTGACATGCTTAATTTCGATTATCTGAAGGAGCTATTCCCTATCGTTACAAGCTCATGCCAAAAGAAAAGGTATGCAAATATGAAACTTTTGTTTAAGGCAAAGTTATTGGTAATACATTCATAGATTTTTCGAATCCCATGGTCGTGGAAGGTCTGCTCTCCGTTGGGGTCCTCCAGAGATGGTGTTGATGATCCCAATTGGAGGCTGATCTCCAGGCTATTCTTCCCTCCTAGGAGGCTCTGGTTGTGGTAGGGCCCTCGGCCGATCTTTCCTACCATCAGGCCGACGTCGGATGAATCTGTCGAGCCGACCTCATCTGATGAGCTCCTCGATCTCATCTCGAAGCTGAATGCACTCCTCCGTGTCATGGCCGTGGTCACGATGATAGAGGCAGACTTATTAGGGTTGCACTTCCTGGGGTATGTGCGCATCCTTTCCGACCTTGGCAGCTGCTCCCTGACCTCCATCAGTACTTGGGTTTTTAGAGCATTGAGAGGGGCGTAGCTATGGAATCTTTCTGGCAGAGAGCCCCGCCAAACTCTGCGGTCCAGGCTTCTCTACCTACAAGCTCAGGGAGGAGTCTGGACGTGCTTGTATCCGAGAGGAGTTCGAGAATGTGGCCAAGCTTCACTTGGCCCTTTTTCAGCTGCGGGCTTGCTGGAGTCACCTGCCTGCCGTTCCTTCACAGCCTCCTCATCCTTCAGCTTGAAGGCTTCCTTTGCTCGGGCATATCCTTCGGCCCGAGCCAGTAAATCAGTGAAGTCTCTGGGATACTTCTTTTCTAGAGAAAATAGAAGATCGTTATTTTGAAGATCGCTCTTCAGGGCGGCCATTGCAACTGATTGATCCAAGTTTCAGACCTCCAATGCAGCGGTGTTAAAATGGTTGACGTAAATTCGGATTGATTCTCCCTCCTTTTGCTTGATGTTGATGAGGGACTCTGAACCTCTCCGGAGATGCCAGCTGCTGACGAAATGAGCCACAAACTGATGGCTCATTTGATCAAAGGAGAAGATAGTACCCAGCTTCAGTGCCGAGTACCAATTTCTTGCTGCCCCCTTCAAGGTAGATGGGAAATCTTGGCACAGGATGGCATCTGGCACGCCATGGAGCAGCATCATTATTCGGAAGGCCTCCAGATGGTCAACCGGATCTGAGGTCCCATCGTAGCTCTTAAATTGGGGGAGCTTGAAGTTCGGTGGGATCGGTTCCTGCATAATCATTTGAGAGAAAGGAGGGTCAGTACAGATATCCTCACCGTAAGCAGGGAGAGCATGGCAAAGCTCTTTGATTCGCCGGTTCATCTCTTGGAATCTTTGATCCAAGAGATCCTTTCGACTGTAAGTCTCGAGGGTCTTCTGGCACAACGAAGGTAGGGACCCTCCGGGGGTGGAATCATGATCGGACAGAGGGCTCTCCGCCCTCTGCTTCCCTTTTTCGGGGAAGACAGGGCGATTGGCCCAAGTGGCCCATCCGATCATCGAATTCTGAAACTCCGACGATTCTCTTTCTAGCCGCACAGATGCCTACGACTGCTGCGGCTGCTGCTGCATAGCTTGCACTACTTCGGTGAGGCTCCTGACCTGCTGAACCAGCAAGTCAAATTGCTTCATGCCGACTATCGTTTTCAGAGGAGGAGTCTGGAAAACTGGAGACGAGGCTGGAGCTTGCGGATCTCGCTGATGTCGATGTTGTCCTTTGTCTTGTTTGATGTCGATGTTGTTTAAAGGTTCCTGGTCATCACTGTGTAGACTCGCCCTTTTTGTTCATGATCGAAGGTCTTTTTGAGGCCATTCGAGTTTGACACTCTTTCGGTGTTCGAGCTTGGGGCCTGAACTTCTCATTACTTTGAGAAAATCTATTCTCTCCTGCCAGTGTTGGGCTCCCCCTTAGAGACTGAAGATTTTTGATAAGGGTTTTCTTCCTCGTTGAGACGAGGTCCCTTGAGTTTTGGATGTAGTTCATTTTTTTTTCTTATCTCTGGTGTAGCTCGTCGCTTTTTCTTTTTTTTCCTCCCTCTCTCTTTATGTTTGGGCAAGGGTTTTTTCTCTACTCCTAACCAGATTGTAGGGGTGTAGAGAAGCAGCTGAGGGGCTTTTCCCCACATCCGATCCCAACGACCAAATCTTCGTTTGTGTCAGGATGAGGTTCTCCTCCTGTTTCCGACACGATCAGTTTCAGCTCATGTTAGGATGAGATTTTCCTTCTATTCCTAATAGGACTGTGGGGGCACGTAAGGGCCGTTGCAAGGGCCTCTCCCCCCATCCGGTCTCTAAATAATCAGGCCTTCAACTTTGCTCATGTTACGATGAGGTTCTCCTCCTGTTCCTAACAGGGCTGTGGGGGCGCATAAGAGCCGTTGCAAGGGCCTCTCCCCTAATCCGGTCTCTAAATAATCGAGCCTTCGACTTTGCTCATATTAGGATGAGGTTCTCCTCCTGTTCCAAATATGGCTGTGGGGGTGCATAAGGGCCATTGCAAAGGCCTCTCCCTCCATCCGATCTCTAAATAATCGGGCCTTCGACTTTGCTCATGTTAGGATGAGGTTCTCCTCCTATTTCTAACACAGCTGTAGGGGTGCATAAGGGCCGTTGCAAGGGCCTCTCCCCCCATCCGATCTCTAAATAATTGGACCTTCGACTTTGCTCATGTTAGGACGAGGTTCTCCTCCTATTCCTAACATGGCTGTGGGGGCGCATAAGGGCCGTTGCAAGGGCCTCTCCCTCCATTCGATCTCTAAATAATCGGGCCTTTATTTGTGTCGGGATGAGGTCCTCCTCTTGTTTCAGACACGCTTAATTTCGATTATCTGAAGGAGCTACTCCCTGTCGTTACAAGCTCATGCCAAAAGAAAAGGTATGCAAATATGAAACTTTTGTTTAAGGCAAAGTTATTGGTAATACATTCGTAGATTTTTCGAATCCCATGGTCGTGGAAGGTCTGCTCCCCATCAGGGTCCTCCAGAGATGGTGTTGATGATCCCAATTGGAGGCCAATCTCCAGGCTGTTCTTCCCTCCTAGGAGGCTCTGGTTGTGGTAGGGCCCTCGACCAATCTTCCCTACCCTCAGGGCAGCGTCGGATGAATCTGTCGAGCCGACCTCGTCTGATGAGCTCCTCGATCTCGTCTCGAAGCTAAATGCACTCTTCCGTGTCATGGCCGTTGTCACGATGATAGAGGCAGAACTTGTTAGGGTTGCACTTCCCGGGGTGTGTGCGCATCCTTTTCGACCTTGGCAGCTGCTCCCTGACCTCTATCAGTACTTGAGTTTTTGGAGCATTGAGAGGGGCGTAGCTGTGGAATCTTCCTGGCAGAGAGCTTCGCCGAACTCTGCGGTCCAGGCTTCTCTACCTACGAGCCCGGGGAGGAGTCTGGACATGCTTGTGTCTGAGGAGAGTTCGAGAATGTGGCCGAGCTTCACTTGGCCCTTTTTCAGCTGTGGGCTTGCTGGAGTCACCCGCCTGCCGTTCCTTCGTGGCCTCCTCATCCTTCAGCTTGAAAGCTTCCTCTGCTCGGTCATATCCTTCAGCCCGAGCCAGCAAATCAGCAAAATCCCTTGGATACTTTTTTTCCAGAGAAAATAGAAGATCATTCTTTTGAAGACCGCTCTTCAGGGCGGCTATTGCAACTGATTGACCCAAGTTTCAGACCTCCAATGCAGCGGTGTTAAAATGGTTGATGAAAATTCAGATGGATTCTCCCTCCTTTTGCTTGATGTTGATGAGGGACTCTGAACCTCTCTGGAGATGCCAGCTGCTGACGAAATGAGCCACAAACTGATGGCTCATTTGATCAAAAGAGAAGATAGTACCCAGCTTCAGTGTCGAGTACCAATTTCTTGCTGCCCCCTTCAAGGTAGATGGGAAAGCATGGCACAGAATGGCATTTGGCGCACCATGGAGCAGCATCATTGTCCGGAAGGCCTCCAGATGGTCAACCGGATCTGAGGTCCCATCGTAGCTCTCAAATTGGAGAAGCTTGAAGTTCGGTGGGATCGATTCCTGCATAATCATTTGAGAGAAAGGAGGGTCAGTACAGATATCCTCACCGTAAGTAGGGGGAGTATGGCGAAGCTCTTCGATTCGCCGGTTCATCTCCTGGAATCTTTGATCCAAGAGATCCTCTCGACTGTGAGTCTTGAGGGACTTCTGGCAGAACGAAGGTAGGGACCCTTCGGGGGTGGAATCATGATCGGACAGAGGGCTCTCCACCCTCTGCTTCCCTTTTTCGGGGAAGACAGGGCGATTGGCCCAAGTGGCCCGCCCGATCGTCAGATTCTAAAACTCTGGGGATGCTCTTTCTAGCCGCACAGATGCCTGCAGCTGCTGCGGCTGCTGCTGCATAGCTTGCACTGCTTCGGTGAGGCCCCTGACCTGCTGAACCAGCAAGTCAAACTGCTCCATGCCGACTACCATTGTCGGAGGAGTCTGAAAAACTGAAGACGAGGTTGGAGCTTGCGGATCTCGCTGAGGTCTGGCCATGGAGGCCATGGATTGCCTGGTGGATGCCTTTCGGAGAGGCATCAGGTGGAGATCTGGCAGGAGAAGAAGAAGAAGATGTTGAAGAAGATGATCGGAGACAGTCCCATTAAGTACTCCTTTAAGAACAAGGTCCTGCGAAGACACAGGGACCCTTCCTCTAGCTCCAATTCTGTTGGTGCAGAATTCCACCGACGTCAGAGAAACTGGAGTTGAAGGGATCACGGCTGCCGCCTGGACCTGCAAGAAAAGTCTAAATCAGAGTTGGGGGTGCTTCGGTAAGACTCTCTGACGCTCAAGTCAGTACTCTACTTCAACAGAAATGGAGAACTCAAATGAAATTTTAGCAGAGTTTCGAGATAGAGTTTAGAGCTTAGAGAAGAACGTATCTGGGGGTCTGTTTTATAGATCGAAGAGCGTAACTGATTGATAGCGACATCTGTAACTGTCTGGTAGTGGGCCGTTCGGGGCCACGCGGAGTTTATTACGGAGAGTAGTGGCATCAGTGGGCCGTTCAGGGCCACGTGAAGTTTGTTATGGAGAGTGGAGTGGTGTCCATTGTTGTGACTTGTCAGAGAGTGGTGGGGCCACGTGGGGTCTATTACAGAGGGGGGAGTTGGGTAGTGTCCAGTATCGTGACTTGTCAGAGAGTTCGAGCCTGATGGTCGAAGCTCTACTGGGACATCTGATGGAGCGGAATGGCTCTCTGTCTCAACAATCTAAGAGAAGCTCGGATGTTTCAGAGGTTGCTGACGAGTCCACTATTGTCGGATGCCTTGGGTGCTGATGCTGCAGGCGAAAGTCATCTGCTGTAGAAGCTCGGACCGAGACTTTCTGTTGGAGAAGTTTGGTAGGAGTCTGATTGCTAAAGAAGTCCATCTAAATTTTGCCTGATGTGGAAGCTCGTCTGAAGATTGTCCGTCGGAGAGGTCCGATTTCATGAGAAATCCGACAGAGGGTCATCCGACAGTGGAGTTCGGATGGTGCTATGGAGGTTTGTCTACTGGAGAAGTCTTAAGGACACTAGGGAAGGTCGAACATTGGAGGAGTTTGGGATTCAATTCTGTTGTAGAAGTTCGGACGGAGTTCGGCTCTTGTAGGAGTCTGAAAAGAGGTCGCTTATTGTAGAAGCTCGAATGAAGACCGGTTGTCGTGGAAGCTCGGATGGAGACTTCTTATTGTAGAAGCTTGGACGAAGACCGCTTGCAATAGAAGTTCGGAGTAGAGATTTGGCTGGTGGAGCCCATCCATTCCAGAAATTCATCTGGGATCCATCCGCTGTAGAAGTTCGGCTGGGATCCAGCTCTTGTAGGAGCTCGGATGAAATCTGGAAGGTGGTCGATTGCCGTAGAAACTTGGATGGAGTCTGGTTACTGTAGAAGCCTGCTGTTGGAGAAGCTCAAACATTGACGAAGTCCGAAAGAAGTTCGGAGTAAAGTCGCTCGTGGCAGGAAGAAGTCTGGAAAAGATTCAGAGGGTAGCCGATCACTGTAGAAAGTCGACTGATAATGAAGCCCGGAGAGCATTTGGAGCAGTCTGGTAGATGAATGGGGGAGCTCATTATTAGAGAAGTCTGGATGGCATGATAGGAGTTTGTCCGTTGAGGGAATCTGGAGGACACAGTGGAAGGTTGACCGCTGGAGAAGTTCGGGTGGTATTATGGAAGCTCGGACAGTGGGGGGAGTTCAGAAAGACGCTGCACAAGGTCGGAAGTCGGAAGAGCCCTAGGAGGGTCGGCCTTTTACGAACTTCGGCTGGAGGTATTTTATACCCAACATCTACCTTTGGCATTATAGGTTAGGTCATATCAATAAGAACAGGATAAACAGATTAGCTCAAGAAGAAATTCTTGATAATAACAATTATGAATCATTGCCTATCTGTGAGTCTTGCTTACTTAAAAAATGATCAAGTCACCTTTTACTAGAAAAGGTGAACGAGACAGTGATGTTTTGGGTCTGGTACATACTGATGTATGTGGACCGATGAGCACAAGTGTCAGAGAAAGGTACCACTATTTTTTTACGTTCACAGATGATCTATCTAGGTATGGGTACATCTACTTGATGAAACATAAGTCCGAATCATTTGAAATGTTCAAACGGTTCCGTAATGAAGTAGAAAAATAGACTGGAAAGAATATTAAAACTCTTCAGTTAGATCGAGGAGGTGAATATCTTTTTGATAAAATTTTGATATATCTTGAGGAGAATTAGATTCTCTCTCAATAGATACCTCCTGAAATGCCACAACACAATGGTTCCTGTTGAACATGGTTCGATCCATGATGGACTTTTTTAGTCTGCCAATATCTTTTTGGAGATATGCACTCAAGTTGGCTTGTTATATGCTTAATAGGATTTCTAGTAAATCTATAAGTAGAATACCATATGACATATAGATAGAACGTAAGCCAGGGTTCTTTCACCTTAGGATTTGGGGATGTCTGACTTATATCAAATATTTAAAAATAGACAAACTCAGAGCTAGATCTTGTTGGGTTATGATAGCACAGTGGAAGTATGAATTTCACAACTTTGCATAATAAAATCATAATTATCAAACCCTAAGTTAAGACCTCCTTGGTGGTTAACAATCATATATCTAAACATGCATGACACTACAGAAGATATAGAAGAATACCTGTATCGCTAAATCCAAAAAATTTTGACAGAGCTTCCACTAGGCACCCAAACATTCGCCCTCCAATAGTAATCCACACAGAGACTGGATCAAGATACAAGCTCCTTCAAGACTTTTCTTCTCTAATTTGGGTAGCACAACACTCCTCTTGTATTTTCTTGAACACCCTCCTCCCTTGGCTTGTCTTTCTCTACCTTTCTTATCTCTTTGTCTTCCTTTACTATCTTCCTAAGCCCTTGTCCTAATTTGAACATACCCTTACTATATTTGGACTTTTCCTAACAAGGGAAGGAAGAAATAAATTGGACAAACTAGAGATGAATGTAAGAAAGAAGAGAAAGACTTCTGAATACCAAAACACCAGAGACTCCATGCTATTTATAATTAGCGTAGAGACACCTATCAATGGGTGTTATCCAATCCACATGCTCCAAATCAAATTTTAGAGGTCTTTCCACGTCCTAAATAGAGGAAAAGTCATATCTGATAAGAGTCCTTCTGCAGGTGAAACTCTCTTATCAGATACGACGTTTTATTCTTCTTTCGCATGTGCCCAATAAAAGATGCGATAAGCATATTTTTTTTAATCAGATTATTTTCAATTTTTTACATGTAGAAACTCTTTCCTTAAATGTATAAAAATCAAAAGATTATCTGATATAAGTAGTGTCTAAGAGACTTAAAGCAGAAGGAGTCTATGCGGTCTTTTATCGGTGTTTTCAAAGAGTCGCGTAGCATCAATTTGTGGTGCCCTTCTTCTCCACCACATATCAACGCCTCATGCCATCCAAGGGTTCATATTGGAGGCACCATTTAGCTTTTTTAGGTGTGGAAAAACTTAAAAATAAGGTGTGGTGGGTGTTTGGTAAAGAGTCCATAACCAAATGGACTCTTTAGTCCATATCTATCCATAACACCAAGTCAAAGCTAACCCAATCCAATTAGGCCAAACCAAATAAGAGGAATTCAATTAGGTGACAACATTTGGATAAACCAAATTAGATCTAAATAAATCATGAGTTTAATTAACTCAATTCTATTCAAATTAGAACTGAAATCAAAATTGATTCGATTTTAAGAGCTAGTGTTTGCAACATGTGCTAGCATGTTAACTCTGCAAACTTAATCTAATCCAATTAGATCCTTGATTAGTCTCTTTTGTGTGTGACCTATTGGATTTCTTATCTAGCTAGCAGTAGGTCCAGATGCATGTGGATCAAATTTGATTAGAACCTTTCTAATCAATTTTGGTCCGAAACAAGCTAACCTGAATTCAGCAATTAGAACCCTATCTAATTTGTGACCAAATTAAACTTTTAATTTGATCAAACCCACAAGTCAAGATTGATGTCTAACAACATATCATGACTATCTAGAAGATGTAAAATTTGATAGAAAAAAATTAAATATATCCTTTAGTGGTAAGTTACCGTGCAACCCAGTCCTTTGATCATCCTGCATCCCGAATATGTTTATAAGTATGGAATCATGTCAAACTCAATACATATTCTTATTGATTCTTTATCAATCAACGATAACTCTAATGAAGCATTAGAATCTCTATCTAACCTTCATTTGCTTTGGCCAAAGTCTTCTTGAGTTTATCAAGAGAAAAGAATACGTAGGATGTCATCTCTTCTTACTAAGAGTGATCAATTCCTTGTTGACCTACTCACAACCTCCATACATACATCCATCATATTCAGAATACCTCGTATATGATTTAATATCATGTTTGAGTATGAACCAAAATATGAATTCATATGTACAAGATTCGATGGTGGTCTCAGGTCTAAGGACTATTTGCACAACTCTCACTTAGAGAATTATCTTTTGACATGTAAGTAAGACTCCATAAGATATTCTCTATTGACAGATTAATTTAGTAAACTCATTTCTTAATGAGCATCCACACCTTTGTATTAGTATCCCCACACAAGTGGCTTGTGAGATCCGCCACCCTCTCTATCGAGTATACGAAGGATGTGCCAGTCTTTCCAAACATTGATCCCCGACTCAATATTCTTACGACCAGAAATATTTAAGATTAAGATTTTAAGATTTTAGATCTCACAGGTATGACTCATTCATATCCTCTAAAATTATTATCCTAATCTATGAGGTTCATCATAATCCTTAATATAAAAAAGATGCAACTAAAATGATGAATCAAAAATATCTCATTTTTATTTATATCAAAAATAAATATCTTTACATGAATTAGAAGAATATATGAATAAGTCCCATCACATAATCTTTGTGATTGGCTTGCAAGGTACTTATTTTTTCAATCTTTCACTTGCACTAAAGTCAATCACCTTTGTATTTTAATCCCATACAATCAAGATGACGATCAAACAGTTGCTGTGATAATGCCTTAGTGAATGGGTCTGCTATATTTTTCTTAGTTTTTACTTGTTCTAATATAACATCTTGTCTTTCGACAATCTCTCAAACGAGGTGGAAGCATCTAAGGATGTGCTTTGATCTATGATGAGACCTTGATTCTTTAGCTTGAATAACAGCACCAGTATTGTCACAATAAAGAGCACTGGTCCATCAATCGTAGGAATAACTCCTAACTCTATGATGAATTTCTTCATCCAGATAGCTTTCTTAGCGGCTTCACTAGCAGCAATGTACTCTGTTTCAGTTTAGCGGCTTCACTAGCAGAATGTACTCTGTTTCAGTAGTTGAGTCAGCTACTGTCTACTACTTCAAACTCTTCCAACTCACTGCTCCTCCATTCAGGGTAAAAACATACCCTGAAATTGATTTGCTATCATCTGGATCGGATTGAAAACTAGAATCTATATATCCTTCTAGCTTTAATTCTGATCCTCCATATATTAGAAAAATATCTTTAGTTCTTCTCAGATACTTAAGAATATTTTTCACAATTTTTCAATGATCTTCTTCTGGATCAGCTTGATACCTGCTGACTATGCCTAATGCATAAGCCACATCAGACCTAGTACATAACATGACATACATAATAGATCCTATTGCCGAAGCATAAGGGATAGAATTCATTCTTTCTCTTTCTTCTAATGTCTTTGGACACATTTTCTTAGAGAAATGTATGCCTTGACTTATGGGTAAGTAACCTCTTTTACTTCTCTCCATATTGAATCTCTTCAATACTAAGTCAATGTACCTAGATTGAAATAAACCTAGCATCCTTTTAGATCTATCTCTATAAATCTTTATACCTAAAATGTAGGATGCTTCACCCAAATCTTTCATGAAAAACTTATTAGATAGCCAAGTTCTGACTGACTGGAGCATTGGGATACCATTCCCAATCAATAGTATGTCATCGACATACAATACTAAGAAGACTAAAGCACTCCCACTAGCCTTTTTATATATACATGGTTCATCCATATTTTTTATGAAGCCAAACTCTTTGACTGTCATATCATATCGGATATTTCAACTCCTTGATGTCTGCTTTAATCCATTAATAGATCTTTTAAGCTTGCATACCTGGTTTGGCCTCCTACTGGAGAAAAACCTTCTGGCTGAGTTATATAGACCTCTTCCTCAAGATTATCATTAAGGAAGGCAGTCTTGACATCCATTTGCTAGATTTCATAATCATAGTATGTAGCTACAGCAAGTAAAATTCGTATAGACTTCAGCATAGCCACTGATGAAAATGTTTCATCATAATCAATCTCTTACTTTTGTCTGAAACCTTTTGCCA
Organism: Elaeis guineensis; assembly: GCF_000442705.2. NCBI lineage: Eukaryota > Viridiplantae > Streptophyta > Magnoliopsida > Arecales > Arecaceae > Elaeis > Elaeis guineensis. The sequence continues at coordinate 48,979,882 of NC_025999.2, read as the reverse complement.
CTAACTTAGCTTTGTAGGTTTCAATTTGGCCATCTACTCTGATCTTCTTTTTGAAGACCCACTTGCATCCTATTGGGATTACACCCTCAGGTGCATCAACTAGTGTCCACACTTGGTTGGAATACATTGAGTCCATTTTAGATTTCATAGCATCGAGCCACTTGTCAGAGTCTTTACTCATGACGGCTTCCGAATAAGTCAATGAATCATCATCTTGAATGATACTAGTCTCATTATCATTTTTTATGATGAAACCATATCTTGAGGGTGCATAATGCACTCTATCTGACCTTCGAAGAGGAGGTGTAAATTTTGGATGTACCATGTTACTAGGTACTTTTGGTTGAGAAACTTTCGTTGGTAATTCTAGAACACTTTGTAGGTCTTGAACTTCCTTGAGTTCAATATTCTTCCTACTGCCTCCTTCTAGGATGAATTCTTTTTCCAAGAATATGGCATGTCTACTGACAATTACCTTTTATTCAGTAGGGTAGTAGAAATAATATCCTCTAGTTTCCTTAGGATATCCTACAAATAAATACTTGTCCGACCTTGCACCTAGCTTATGTCCAAAAATATTTTTAACATAAGCAAGACAACCTCATATTTTGAGATGTTTAAGACTAGACTTCCTACCATTCTATAATTCATATGGAGTGCTAGGTACTGATTTTGAAAGCACTTTATTAAGAATATATGCAGCAGTTTCTAAGGCATATCTCCAGAAAGATATTGGAAGATCAGCATAGCACATCATGGATCGTACAATTTCCATAAGAGTACGATTCCTCCTTTCTACTAGACCATTCAACGGTGGCGTATAAGGAGGTGTCCATTCAGAAAAAATTCTTTGTCCTTTAAGATGATTAAGAAATTCACTGGATAAATACTCGCCATCTCGATCAGATTGAAGGACTTTAATACTTTTTCCAGTTTATTTTTTAACTATCTTTTGATATTCCTTAAACTTATCAAATGCATCAAATTTATGTTCCATGAGGTACACATATCCATATCTTGATAAGTCATCTGTAAAAGTTATAAAATAGGTATATCTTCCTTTGGCTAAAGTTGTCATGGGCCCACATACATCTGAATGTACTAAGGCCAATAACTCATTTGCCCTTTCTCCATGTCTAGAGAATGGAGTTTTGATCATTTTTTCCATGAGATAAGATTCACAAGTTTCATATGATTCAAAATATATGGTTCAAAAAAATTTTCTTTGTACAACTTGCTTATCCTTGACTCATCGATATGACCAAGACGGCAATGTCAGAGAAATGACATATTTATATCTTCTCTCTTTCTTTTTATATTTTCATGAATATAAAAAATATTTTTATTAAGTAATAGAATAAGAAGATCATTATCAAAATATCCATTGCCAAAGAATTCATTTGCACGAAATATAGAGCAACCACTGTGAAGTGAATTTTTAGTGCAGGGATAAAATGATAATTTTAAAACTTTTCAAATTACTATTTTACAGTGAAAATTATTAATTAATATAATTAATTAACATGTATTTACCCTACACTAGGATCTAAATATGATATATAGCATGCATGCATTTAAATTTAAAATTCAAATTTGAATAGTAAATAATTTATTGTTATGTGTTTAGAACACATTACCTTTGTGCGGATAGTCGATCGCCACAATCTGATCACTGTCAGAAGGGTCTGATCATCGTTACATAGCCACACAGTGTATCTGACCTCTGTGGATTGTCCACATGAAGCTCCCTGTCTGATCGGCTCCTCACGAATGCTAGTTCGTGACTGCACCTTTTTGATGGCCGATGTTGATCGAACTCCTTCGATCGATGTCTGCTGACTTCTCAGACACTCTGGATCGTCAGCAAAGATGGTAGAGAGGTTGATGATACTCTTCCTAAAGTTTGGTGGGCTCACGACACTCGTAGCTCACGTTCTCATTTCCCGAACCCTAAGCCAAAATCCTAGGGTACACAAGAAAAGAGTGCACCCACTTCTCTCTCCTTTTCTCTTCTTTTCTTTTCTTTTCTCATGCCAGAAACCTCTCTCACGCCACCCTTTTTTCTTTGATCATCTGTACGCACACCCTCTCTTATCTCCTTTTTAAAATGATGCAATACCGCATCTTTGCAGCATTTTTACCGTGTGAGAGGATAAAGATAAGTGGTTGCTCATTTGAATTCAAATCGAATTTGAATTCAAATGCCAACCAACTCATTCCTATCCACTCTACGTGTGAGAAGAGAGGAGGCGTGGCTTCTCTTGTGCATGGAGAAATTTCATGAGAAACTCTTTCTCGTGTATGATAAGTGGCGCACAAGATGGATAAGGCAAGAAGGCGCAAAGGATAAGTTATCCATTTAAATTCAAACACCCTTTGAATTTGAATGGCTAACAAATCAAGTTTATCCAAAATTTGGTGCACAAGTGTGGGCATGAGATGCCTTCTACATGGGAGAAAATTTATGAGAAGTTGCTTCTCGTGAATTCAAATGGGCACTGAAGAAGTGAGGTGGCGCAGGGAGAAAAGTCAAGGTGGTTTGAACCTAATTGAGCCAACCTAATCAAAACAGGTTAAGCACAATTAGACTAAATTAAACCCAACTTAATTAGACTTAATTAGGCTCAATAAAATCCTAATCAAATCAGGAATTTACTAAGCCCAACCCCTGATCAAATCAGAGACCAAACCACTTCGACGATTAGGTCAACACTTAACCAAATCGGGTCAAACCCAACTGAATCCAATTCAATTGGACTTGATCCAAAAATAATTACTCAATCAAATTGAGTTAATTAGCGATCAAATCATTAATTAAATCTCTTATAAATACTGAGTCCAAATCCAATAGGCAATCAGGTATCAAAGTCCATCGATATGAAACCTTGATCGAAGAGTCCCAAACCAGTGGGACTCTTGACCCCGATACCCAAAATGTGTGGAACTCATGATCAGAGAATTCTGATTCTCGATCACAGAGTCCCAGACATGTAGGACTCATAGTCCACGAGCATTAGGACTCTTTATCAGCCATCAGATCAGATAGGAAGCTCTAATGTGTGTGACCCCGTAGGTTCGAACGTAAGCCGGTAGCACAGGAACCAATTCCTGTACTAATCGAAGTGACCATCTAGCAATGGTACCCAACATCCGGATAGGTCGAATAGTTGCAATCGCAATACTCAGAACCTACATGAATATGGTTACTATATAATTCATCCCTTTTGACCCCTGTGTTTAGGAGACTCAGGGTTAAACTATCAAACCTGATTAGATCATCCGAATCGTGCTCAACTCAAACAGTCCTGTGCTCCTCACTAGGACTACTCTGGTCAAAGTTTTGCTAAATTGAAATATGACTGTACATAGCTCCTGAACTGGAGTAGTCAATCCCATCTTGACATACGCACCGACAAGTCAAGTACTTGACTACACCCAGCAGCCTTCCATCATTGAATTAGAAATTCAGGTAGTCCAGTGCCTAAGTGCAGTGAGTTGCTTGCAAGTCACCGTGGCGGTCTCAGGTCGGAGGGACAGTTATACCCATATCCCATTGGAGCAAATCTTGACAGTAGAAATAGCTCCGGAGTCGGTCACGTTCAGTACAGATGAACCCTTACATCTCACCTGTATGCCATACCAGTGTCTCCACACTCCGGTTAAGAGGACAACCAACCCATATGGCACACAACGACCTATGCTTGATAAATGTTGTTGTCCTTGGTAACAACGTATCATTTGGTCGCGAACAGGTTTAAGGACTAAACGACAAATCTTCCTTTGTCGAGTCTAAATAGTCCTAAGGACTTCACCACAACACAGGAGTTCATTAGAAGATGAAACAATTTATGATGAAAATACCAAAATAACTTTTATTTATTTATAATTTATATACTAATACAAAAAGGAGCACAACCGTCAACAGGCTGACGATTGGCTTTGGGACACTATTCCCAACAATCTCCCACTTGGCCTAAAGCCAATCGGTGCAGTATCTAATACCCATCTTCGACTTGAAGTCGTCGAACTCCTTCACCGTAATGCCTTTAGTGAATCAGTCGGTCAGGTTCTCCTTCCCATCGATCTTCTGAAGGTCGACGTCTCCTCGATCCATGATTTCTCGGATGAGATGGTAGCGACACAGAATATGCTTCGTCCGCTGGTGTGCCTTCGGTTCCTTCACCTGAGCAATGGCTCCAGAGCTGTCACAGTAGAGCAGAACTGGACCAACAAGGGAGGGTGCCACTCCGAGCTCGGTGATGAATTTCCTCAGCCACACTGCTTCTTTGGCAGCATCTGATGCAGTGACATACTTCGCCTTGCAAACTGAATCAGCCACTGTGTGCTGCTTGAAACTTTTTCAATAGACAGCCCCACCATTAAGGGTAAAAATAAATCTCGACACACTCTTGCTGTCATCGTGATCAGACTGGAAACTAGAGTCTGTAAACCCTATAAGTCTCAAGTCCGATTCACCATAAACAAGCCACTGGTCCTTAGTATTTCTTAAATACTTCATGATGGTTTTAACAACCTTCTAGTGATTCTCCCCTGGATCAGATTGGTATCTACTCACTACCCCTAGTGAGTATGCCACATCTGATCGTGTACATGTCATGGCGTATATGATAGATGCCACTACCGAAGCATATGAAATTCCACTCATACGCTCTCTCTCTTGAGGTGTTGTCGGACAATCTCTCTTTGAGAGAAAAATTCCATGGCCTATCGGTAGATAGTCTTTCTTGAAATTCTCCATGCTGAACCTTTTCAGTATAGTATCAATGTACGTGGACTGGGATAACCCAAGCAACCTTTTAGATCTATCCCTATAGATCCTCATCCCTAGGATGTAGGAAGCTTTTCCCAGATCCTTCATGGAGAATTGTGACGACAGCCAAATCTTTATTCCCTATAATGCAGGGACATCATTCTCGATTAAGAGAATGTCATCCACATACAATACAAGAAATACCACTACTGGACCATTAGCCCACTTATAAATGCAGGGCTCTTCTCGATTCTTAACGAAGCCATACGTCTTGATCATCTTATCAAAATGTATGTTCCAACTCTGGGATGCCTGCTTAAGTCCATAAATGGACCTCTGTAGCCTGCACACCTTAGACTCTTCTGTGGATGTGAACCCTTCAGGTTGTATCATATACACCTCTTCGTCCAACTCTCCATTTAGGAAAGTTATTTTCACATCCATCTGTCAGATTTCATAGTCCAGATGGGCAGCTATCAGAAGCATAATCCGAATGGATTTGAGCATTGCCACAGGAGAAAATATCTTGTCATAGTCTATACCATAACATTGATGATATCCCTTGGCAACCAGATGGGCTTTATAGATCTCTACCTTTCCGTCTGCGCCCCTCTTCCTCTTGAAGACCCACTTACACCCTATGGGTTTTACTCCTTTGGGTGGGTCAATCAATGTCCATACATCGTTGACCTTCATGGACTCCATTTCAAATTTCATGGCCTCTAGCCATTTCTCAGAGTCAGGTCTCTGCATTACATCCATGTAGGTGATCAGATCCTCATCGTTTTCATCAAGTTCGACAGGATTGCCGTTCCGGACCAAGAAACCATAGTATCTGTCCGATTGACATGGTACTCTACCAGACCGCCTTAAGGGTGCAGGAACAATGGGCTCCAGATCTGATCTAACCAAATCCGATTCAGGTTCAGCAACTTGTGTCAGTTTTTCCACCTGTCGAACTTTCTCAAGTTCGACCTTAGAGGCAACAGTCCCTTCACGAAGGAACTTCTTTTCCAAAAAGATTGCCTTAAGGATGACAAACACCTTTTGCTCATCAGCTAGGTAGAAATAATACTCTTTGGTCTCTTTTGGATATCCTATGAAATTACACTTGTCAGACCTAGGTCCAAGCTTGTCCGTAATTAAACGTTTAACATAAGCCGGACACCCCCAAACCCTAAGGTGCGAGAGTACTGGCTAACGTCCTATCTATTTCTCATATGGTGTTTTGGTTACAGACTTACTCGGAACCCTATTTAGAAGGTAACAAGCTAATTCGAGTGCATATCTCCAGAGAGAGATCGGCAGACCAGCAAACCCCATCATGGATTGAACCATGTCCAACAAAGTCCGATTCCTCCTTTCAGACATATCATTATGCTGTGGTGTTTCAGGAGGAGTCCACTGAGAGAGAATCCCATTCTCCCAAAGATATGTCAGAAAATCATTGGAAAGGTATTCACCTCCTGATCAGATCGAAGAGTTTTAATACACTTCCCAGTTTATTTTTCTACCTCATTTCAGAATTGTTTGAACATTTCAAATGACTCCGACTTAAACTTCATTAAGTAGACATACCCATACCTCGATAGGTCGTCTGTGAAGGTTATGAAGTAGAAATATCCACTTTTTGCACTTGAGCTCATGGGTCCACATACATCAAAATGTACCAGACTCAAGAGTTCACTGGCTCTCTCACCTTTTTCAGTAAAAGTGACTTGGTCATTTTTTCAAGAAGACAGGACTAACAGGTTGGAAGTGATTCATAATCACCAACTTCAAAAATTCCTTCTTGAGCCAACCTGTTTATTCTGTTCTTATTGATATGACCTAGCCTATAGTGCCAAAGGTAGACTTCTGACACATTATCTATTCTAGGGCATTTACCGGAGGGATGAACCACATTAACAGGCTGCGATAGTAAGTATATTCCATTATTTAGTTGTCCAACAAATATTGTAACACTATTCAAAATGATATTGCAAATATTTCTTTTTATTAAAAATTCATAACCGTACATGGCCAAAAGGCCTACAGAAATAATATTTAATAAAAAACTTGGACAATAGTGACATTCACTCAGAATTACATTACGAGAATTGATTACAAGGTTCATGATTCCTAAAGCTAGAAATGAAACTTTGCTTCCATCTCCAACGTTCAGGAACCTCTCACCGTCATCAAATCTCCTACTGACCTGCAGATCCTACATCGAATTGCAAATATGATAAGGACTTTCGGTATCCAATACCCTGGCAGTAGTATCACAAATGGAAAAGTTGCAAGGTGTTATCATATAATTACCTTGCTTCTTCTTCAGCCTGTTCGGGTCCAGGGAGGCAATGTATAGAGGATAGTTCCTCTTCCAGTGCCCCTGCTTCTTGCAAAAGAAGCACTCCGCTTGGCTCTGGTCGGGCTTGTGCTTCTTGATCTGACCCTGTGCAGACGTCCCAGCATGTGACTGCACCTTCTTATTCTTCTTCTTTTTGTTCTTCTTTCCTTTCTTAAAGGATCGACGACCAGAAGAAGATCCTCCCACAACATTCACCAACTCCTTATGGAGCTGGTGGTCCTTCTTAAAGTTCTGCAGCAACCCCAACAAGCCGTGGTAGTTCACTGCAGGCTTTGTCATTCAAAAATGAGTAAGGAAGGGGAGGAAGGACTTGGGTAAAGAATTAAGGATCGCATCCTTACCGAGCTGCTCGTGCAAAGGAAAGCCAAGTTTACTTAGGTGCTCAATCATTTTGATCATGTACAGTACATGATCGATGACTGAGGCCCCATCCCTCATCCGAGCATTAAAAATGGCACAACTAGTTTTGTGCCTTTCAATGTCGTCAGGCGCACCAAAGGAGTCGTTCAACATTTGAAGCATCTCCTGCGGCTGGGCATTCTCGAAGCTGCGGCTAAACTCATCATTCATTGCCGCCAGCATTATGCACCGAACGGTGGTGCGATCATTGATCCACTTCTGGTAAGTGTCTCAGATCGTCCCTCTAGCATTCGGGGCTGGCTCCTCGGGTGCCGGATCCGTTGCTACATAAAAAATTTGCTCATGCTCAAGGATGATTTTTAATTTTCAATACCAGCTATCGAAATTAGGTCCCATGAGCGGAGCGATAGGATAGTGGCCATAGCTACATAAAGAAAAATCAGACCTCTATTAGTATATAAATTATTAATACTAAAGACTTGGACTTTAGTCTAAAGTTTCTTCCAGTATTTTTACGAACTGGTAGCCTCAACCTCCAATTTGAAGAATAACTTTAATTCTTAGTGGGTATTAGAATCCACACAGACTACACATGAGCCCAACTTTGGTTGGTCAACCCATGTGCATCTATGGGTAGGTTCATAATCAGTTGTTTCTCTAAATAACTTCTAGTAATTAATTTTGCCCCAGAATCTAATTAGTAGGCTTTGGCCTCCACTGAAAAGATCTGGTTAGGTCCAACCATTAACATGACTTTATTTGGTGAATCAAACCAATAAATGATCAGGCCCGACTTTGGCCGGCCAACCTGACCACCATCAGAAAGACTCAACCAAATTATCATACTATGAATGATAATTTCATTAGTCAATAAGCACCAGGCCTTTGGGCCTCCAGTGATTATTAAACTAATGGACTCATTATCACTCACTTAATGGGAGGCTATGACTTAGTTATCAATATAACTTAATCATTTTTAGGGATCTAATAATTTTTGAGGATTTTTATCAAAGGATAGAAGAGAAGAAATTAACCAGCCGATTTCAATCCTCCCACTGACTTCACCAAATCAGATTAAAAAAGATTTAATTAAAGCCGGCATTAGGAGCACCTAAATCAGTCACATTGATTTACCTAATGACATGGGTGAGCCCTAATCACCAAGTGATCTAATCAAAACCTAACTCACCAGGTTGGCCAGGTAAGTGAGATCAGTGGTGGGGAATGCCATTAACTCATCAGAGATCGAATCAATGCGAGTAGCTCTCACTTAAGAACCACTGGTCAAACTACCAAACTTACCTTAGACACCAACCGGTTCATTAGTTTTAATTTGATTAACTTAGTAAATAGGGTTCCACTGCGTAGCCATAAATTAAGTCCATCTTGGTCTAATTAAAGACATGGATCCATTCAACTACAACTATTGGAGTTGAGTCTAGAGTGTCCTTGACCTAATCTAATTCAACTTTTGATTAGATTTAGCCAATTATTCTAATTTAGTCTATTTCTTTAAGTTAACCTTAGGTCTAACCCAATTATGAACCTAATCCATCTAACCCATTGACCCACAAGTTTATGTAATTGTCTTAGGTCTTAATTTACAATTCTAGACCAACTTGACAACACTTAATTCTTTTAATTAAGTATTTGGGCTGATGGGTTAGGGTTTGGCATTTCAAAAATAATTTTTAAATTTGAAAGGTTTTATTTTTTATTCAACAAATATGTTGAATTATTTCACAAATAGATCAGCACATTTCATAAATAGCAATCCTATTGCTAATTACATAACAGAAAATAACTCAATCAAAAAAATCATGAATATTCTTTTAGATCTAATCTAATACATTCATGATAAATTTTATAATTGAACCTTTACAATTAAGTCCTTTTGCTGCTTCATCTGCATGGGATATAATTGCAGTGGCACCCCTACTACCATAGGAGAACCCCATCGAATGGGAGGAGAGGGCCTTTAAACCCTACTTTTCTCCTATGATCGAATGACCATGGCGACCAACCCTATTAGATTACTTGCTATTTGGATCAAGTATATTTAAATATATCAATTTCAAAATTTAAATTTCAAATTTCAAATTTTAAATTTTAAATTTCAAATTTCAAATAAATTTCAAATTTCAAATTTTTTAAATTTCAAATTTCAAATTTTAAATTTTGAATTTCAAATTTGAAATTTCAACCAAATTTTAAATTTTGAATTTCAAATTTTTAAATTTTAAATTTTAAATTTTAAATTTCAAAATTTAAATTTTAAATTTTAAATTTCAAATTTTTGAATTTTGAATTTTGAACAACTTTCAAAATTCAAATTTTAAAATTTTAAAATTTAAATTTTAAATTTAAACTTTTAGATTATAACTTAATCTATGCATGCAAATATATATATCATATCTTAGAACCTGCTTTAATACCATTTGAAGTGAATTTTTAGTGCAGGGGTAAAATGGTAATTTTAAAACTTTTTTAAATTACTATTTTATAGTAAAAATTATTAATTAATCTAATTAATTAACATATATTTATCCTACACTAGGATCTAAATATGATATATAGCATGTATGCATTTAAATTTGAAATTCAAATTTGAACAGTAAATAATTTACTGTTATGTGTTCAGAACATATTACCTTTGTGCGGATAGTCGATCACCGTAATCTGATCATCATCGGGAGGGTTTGATTATCGTTGTATAGCCACACAGTGTGTCTGACCTCTGTGGATCGTCCACACGAAGCTTCCGATCTGATTGGCTTCTGACGAATGCTAGTTCGTGACTGCACCTTTTTGATGGCCGATGTTGATCGAACTCCTTCGATCGATGTTTGCTGACTTTTTGGATACTTCGGATCATCAGTAAAGATGGTAGAGAGGTTGATGATGCTCTCTCTAAAATTTGGTGGACTCACGACACTCGTAGCTCACATTCTCACTTCCCGAACCCTAAGCCAAAACCCTAGGGTACACAAGAAAAGAGTGTGCCCACTTCTCTCTCCTTTTCTCTTCTTTTCTTTTCTTTTCTCATGCCAGAAACCTCTCTCACACCACCCTTTTTTCTCTAATCATTTATATGCACACCCTCTCTTATCTCCTTTTTAAAATGATGCAAGATCGCATCTTTGCAGCATTTTTACCGCGTGAGAGGATAAAGATAAGTGGTTGCTCATTTGAATTCAAATCGAATTTGAATTCAAATGCCAACCAACTCATTCCTATCCACTCTACATGTGAGAAGAGAGAAGGCATGGCTTCTCTTGTACGTGGAGAAATTTTATGAGAAACTCTTTCTCGTGTATGATAAGTGGCGCACAAGATGGATAAGGCAAGAAGGTGCAAGGGATAAGTTATCCATTTAAATTCAAACACCCTTTGAATTTGAATGGCTAACAAATCAAGTTTATCCAAAATTTGGCACACAAGTGTGGGCGTGAGATGCTTTCTGCATGGGAGAAAATTCACAAGAAGTTGCTTCTCATGAATTCAAATGGGCGCTGAAGAAGTGAGGTGGCGCAGGGAGAAAAGTCAAGGTGGTTTGAACCTAATTGAGCCAACCTAATCAAAATAGGTTAAGCATAATTTGACTAAATTAAACCCAACTTAATTAAGCTTAATTAGACTCAATAAAATCTTAATCAAATCAAAAATTGATTAAGTCCAACCCCTAATCAAATCAGGGACCAAACCACTTCGACGATTAGGTCAACACTTAACCTAATCGGGTCAAACCCAACTGAATCCAATTCAATTGGACTTGATCCAAAAATAATTACTCAATCAAATTGAGTTAATTAATGATCAAATCACTAATTAAACCTCTCATAAATATTGAGTCCAAATTCGATGGGCAATCGGGTATCAAAGTCCATCGATATGAAACCTTGATCGAAGAGTCCCAAACTAGTGGGACTCTTGACCCCGGTATCCAAAATGTGTGGAACTCATGATCAGAGAATCTTGATTCTCGATCATAGAGTCTCAGACATGTAGGACTCATAGTCTATGAGTATTAGGACTCTTCATCAGCCATCAGATCAGATAGGAAGCTCTAATGTGTGTGACCCCGCAGGTTCGAACCTAAGCCGGTAGCACATGAACCAATTCCTGTACTAATCGAAGTGACCATCTAGCAATGGTATCCGACATCCAGATAGGTCGAATAGTCACAATCGCAACACTCAGAACCTACGTGAATATGGTTACTGTATAATTCATCCCTTTTGACCCCTGTGTTTAGGACGACTTAGGGTTAAACTGTCAACCCTGATTAGATCATCCAAATCATGCTCAACTCAAACAGTCCTGTGACTCCTCACTAGGACTACCCTGGCTAAGGTTTTGCTAAATTGAAATACGACTATACACAGCTCCTGAACTGGAGTGGTCAATCCCATCTTGACACACGCACCGACAAGTCAAGTACTTGACTACACCCAGCAGCCTTCCGTCACTGAATTAGAAATTCAGGTAGTCCAGTGCCTAAGTGCAGTAAGTTGCTTGCAAGTCACCATGACGATCTCAGGTTGGAGGGACAGTTATACCCATATCCCATCGGAGCAAATCTTGACAGTAAAAATGGCTCTGGAGTCGGTCACGTTCAGTGCAGATGTACCCTTACATCTCACTTGTATGCCATACCAGTGTCTTCACACTCCTTGGTTAAGAGGATAACCAATCCATATGGCACACAACGACCTATGCTTGATAAACATTGTTGTCCTTGGTAACAACGTATCATTTGATCGCGAACAGGTTTAAGGACTAAACGACAAATCCTCCTTTGTCGAGTCTAAATAGTCTTAAGGACTTCACCACAATACAGGAGTTCATTAGAAGATGAAATAATTTGTGATGAAAATATCAAAATAACTTTTATTTATTTATAATTTATATACTAATACAAAAAGGAGCACAACCGTCAACAGGCTGATGATTGACTTTGGGACACTATTCCCAACACACTGCCCATAAATTTTATTTCATATCCACATTGTATTAAAAGAGGTACAGATATGATATTTCTCAAAATCTTTGGCATGTAATAATATTTTTCTAATTCTAGAATTTTTCCTTATGGTAGCTCCAGCAGGTAAGATCCCACAACTTCAGTAGAGATTGATTCTCCACTAGCACCGAAAAGCTTGAACTCATTTTTCTTCAGTCCTTCGGTTCTCTGTAACCCCTACAATGAATTACAAATATGAGAACCATATGCGGTATCCAATACCCATGAATTACTTGCTAAAAAACATAGTGAAAATATAGTATATATAATATACATACCTTTGTGTGCCAAACTTGCATTTCTTTCATCTTTGCAAGAAAACTCTTGCAATTTCTTTTTTAATGTCCCATCTTGCAATAGTGGTAAAATGTCATACCTGCAGGGACATACTTTGCCTTCTTCTTCTTGAAGGTGCTTCTTTTAGGATTCAATTTTTTTCCTTTCTTTGAACCCTTCCTGCCATATTTATTTTTATCCACCATAAGAAGTGGACCTTTTTCTCTTTTTATATGATTTTTAGCTATTTTCAACATATTTAATAGCTCTGGCAGAGAACTATCTAGTTTGTTCATATGGTAATTCACCGCAAACTGGGAGAAGGATTCTGGGAGAGACTGGAGGATTAGATCTTGACTGAGTTCTGCATCCATGGTGAATCCTAATTGACCTAATCTGATGATCAAGTCAATCATTTTCAGCACATGATTTTGAACTGGAGTTCCCTCAGTCATCCGAGCCCAAAACAACTGCTTAGATAATTCATATCTAGCAGTTCGGCTTTGTTCTCCATATTGCTCTTTTAAATTGAGTAGTATGGAAGAAGCATCCATATCCTCATATTGCCTCTGTAATTCATTACTTATAGAGGCCAACATTATACATTTAACAACCATGCTGTCATTTTGCCACATCTTATATGTGGCCTTTTCCTCTGAAGCATCTTCATTGACTGGACCAGGGTCAGGTGTGTCTAGAATGTAAGACAACATTTTTTGCATAAGCACTATATGCAAGTTTCTCAGCCAGTTCACATAATTGGGACCAGTCAGCTTATTTGTATCAAGGATGCAACGTAGTGAGAGTGAAGTAGCCATAATGCAGAGTTTTAATCTACAAGAATTAAGAATAATTATATAAGCAGACGATTCATGATGACATGTATAACTAGATGAGGTCTTTTTATTCTAGTTATTGCTCTCACTATTTTATCATATACCATAGCCCTCTCTATGATAGATGAGAAACCCTAAATCAATCTCTTAGTGGGGTTGAGATCCTTATTCCTCAAAGAAGTCTTGTGGATAGTATAATAAACTTCAGTGAGATCAAAGATAGAAAAAATTTTTCAATTATATTCTCAACATAAACTACCTCTAAAATATTTATAGTCTTGTGGATAGCACAACAAACCATAATATTTTAGTTAAGTCAAACCCTTCATTTCTATATAGCCATATTTGAAATTAATATTGCTCTTGTGGATAGCACAACAAAGCAACAATAATTCAAATATGCCATAAGCATTCATAATGCACCAAGATTTTATTATATTAGTCCCATAGTAAGTTTTGTGTATAGCACAACAAACTTACTATGGTTCTTAAAAAATAATCATCTTAGCATGAAGGAAGGCTTTAGTAGTGTAATAAATACTGAGCAGACCAAATTCAAGATTTAGACTAACCCAATTGGCCAGATAAGTAGATAGAGGTCCTCCCATTGCTTTTCTTAGACACCAATAAATTGATTAGATCAGTCAATGGAACTAATTAAAAAATCACCTTTAACACTTATCGAGACACCAATTGATTAATCGACTCAAGAATTGGTTAGCCACTGGTTCTGATCACTACGACTTAATATAATTTTTTATGAGGGCTTTAGTGGTCACAGGCACATCCTTAAAAATTTAACTACATGATTATGATCTAACAAATATATATTAAATAAATCATAACAAAGTTATTTACATAATATAACACATACAGTATATCATATGCATGCAACTCACATGTATATATAATTCTATATATAGACATGCTCATATGATTGAACCAATCAAAGTTGGCTCTGATATCACTGTTGGGTTATGATAGCATAGTGGAAGTATAAATTTCATAACTTTGCATAATGAAATCATAATTATTGAACCCCAAGTCAAGACCTCCTTGGTGATTAACAATCATATATCTAAACATGCATGACACTACAGAAGATATAGAAGAATACCAGTATTGCTAAATCCAAAAAATTTTGATAGAGCTTCTACTAGGCGCCCAAGCATTCACCATCTAATGATGATCCACACAGATACTGGATCAAGACACAAGCTCCTTCAAGACTTTTCTTCTCTAATTTGGATAGCACAACACTCCTCTTGTGTTTTCTTGAACACCCTCCTCCCTTGGCTTGTTTTTTTCTACCTTTCTTATCTCTTTGTCTTCCTTTACTATCTTCCTAAGCCCTTGTCCTAATTCAAACTTATCCTTACTATATTTGGACTTGTCCTAACAAGGGAAGAAAGAAATAAATTGGACAAACTAAAGATGAATGTAAGAAAGAAGAGATAGACTTCTGAATACCAAAACACCGGAGACTCCATGCTATTTATAATTAGTGTGGAGTCACCTATCAACAGGTGTTATCCAATCCACATGCCCCAAATTAAATTTTAGAGGTCTTTCCACATCCTAAATAGAGGAAAAGTCATATCTAATAGGAGTCCTTCTGCAGGTGAAACTCTCTTATCAGATTCGATGTTTTATTCTTCTTTCGTGCATGCCCAATAAAAGATGTGATAAGCATCTTTTCGTTAATCAGATTATTTTTAAATTTTTACACATAGAAACTCTTTTATTAAATGTATAAAAATCAAAAGATTATCTGATATAAGTGGTGTCTAAGAGACTTAAAGCAGAAGGAGTCTACACGGTCTTTTATCGGTGTTTTCGAAGAGTCGCGTAGCATCAATTTGTGGCACCCTCCTTCTCCACCACATATCAACGTCTCATGCCATCCAAGGGCTCATATTGGAGGCACCATTTAGCTTTTTTAGGCATAGAAAAACTTAAAAATAAGGTGTGGTGGGTGTTTGGTTAAGAGTCCATAACCAAATGGACTCTTTAGTCCATATCTATCCATAACACCAAGTCAAAGCTAACCCAATCCAATTAGGCCAAACCAAATAAGAGGAATTCAATTAGGTGCCAACATTTGGCTAACCCAAATTAGACTCAAATGAATCATGAGCTTAATTAACTCAATTTTATTCAAATTAGAACCAAAATCAAAACCGATTCGATTTTAAGAGCTAGTGTTTGCAACATGTGCTAGCATGTTAACTCTGCAAACTTAATCTAATCCAATTAGATCTTTGATTAGTCTCTTTTGTGTATGACCCATTGGGTTTCTCATCTAGCTAGCAGTAGGTCCAGATGCAAGTGGATCAAATTTGATTAGAACCTTTCTAATCAATTTAGGTCCAAAACAAGCTAACCTGAATTCAGCAATTAGAACCCTGTCTAATTTGTGACCAAATTAAATCTTTAATTTAATCAAACCCACAAGTCAATATTGACGTCTAGCAACATATCATGACTACCTAGAAGATGTAAAATTTGATGAAAAAAAACTAAATATACCCTTCAGTGGTAAGTTACTGTGCAACCCAGTCCTTTGATCATCCTGCATCCTGAATATATTTATGAGTATGAAATCATGTCAAACTCAATATATATTCTTATTGATTCTTTATCAATTAATGATAACTCTAATGAAGTATTAGAATCCCTATCTAACCTTCATTTTGCTTTGGCCAAAGTCTTCCTAAGTTTATCAAGAGAAAAGAATACGCAGGATGTCATCTCTTCTTACTAAGAGTGATTAATTCCTTGTTGACCTACTCAATACCTCCATACACACTCCATCATATTAAAAATATCCCGTATATAATTTAATATCATGTTTGAATGTGAACCAAAATATGAATTCATATGTACAAGATTTCATGGTGATCTCAAGTCTAAGGACTATTTGCACAACTCCCACTTAGAAAATTATATTTTGACATGTAAGTAAGACTCCATAAGATATTCTCTATTGACGGGTCAATTTAGTGAACTCATTCCTTAATGATCACCCACACCTTTGTATTAGTGTCTCCATACAAGTGGCTTGTGAGATCAGCCACCTTCTTTATCGAGCATACAAAGGATGGCCAGTCTTTTCAAACATTGATCCCTGACTCAACATTCTTACGATCAGAAATATTTAAGATTAGGATTTTAGGATTTTAGATCTCACAGGCATGACTCATTCATATCCTCTAAAATCACTATCCTAATCAATGGGGTTCATCATAATCCTTAATATAAAAAAATACAACTGAAATGATGAATCAAAAATATCTTATTTTTATTTATATCAAAAATAAATGTCTTTACGAGAATTGGAAGAATATATGAATAAGTCCCATCACATAACCCTTGTGATTGGCTTGTAGGATACTTATTCTTTCAGGTCTGATAAATATAATTTTATAGGGCATCCTAAAGAAACTAAGGGGTATTATTTCTACCTTGCTGATGAACAAAAAATGTTTGTCAGCCTTAGGATATCTTTTTTAGAAAAAAAATTTCTTGGTGAAGGGATTAATGCCTCTAAGGTTGAACTTGATGAAGTTTAACAAGTAGAACCGACACAGTCTAGTGGACCCACAGAATCAGATTTGATAATGTCAAACCTAGAACCTGTTGTAAAAGTATCATTATGAATATCCAATAGAGTATCGCATCAACCAGACAGATAGTATGATTTTTTGATCTTGGACGGAGATCCTGTTGAACTTGATGAGAATAATGAGGACCCGATCACCTGTATGGATGCAATGCAGAGGTCCGACTTTAATAAATGGCTTAAGCCATTAAATCTAAAATAGAGTCTATGAAGGTCAATAATGTATGGACATTAGTTGACCCACCCGAAGGAGTTAAACCCATAGGGTATAAGTGGATCTTCAAAAGAAAGAGGGGCGCAGATGAAAAGGTAGAGACCTATAAAGTTTATTTGGTTGCCAAGGGATATCATCAACATTATGGTATTGACTATGATGAATATTTTCTTCTATGGCAATACTCAAGTTCATTCAGATTATGCTTGCGATAGAGGCACACATGGACTATGAAATCTAGCAAGTGGATCGAAAAATAACTTTTCTAAATGGAAAGCCAAAAGAAAAGGTGTATATGATACAGCTTGAGGGTTTCACATCAACAGATAAGCCTAAAATGTGCAAGCTTTAGAAATCCATTTATGGGTTGAAGCAGGCATCAAGGAGTTGGAACATGCATTTTGATAAGGTTATCAGAATGTATGACTTCACTAGGAATGGAGAAGAACCCTGTATTTACAAATGGATAAATAACTCTATGGTTGTATTTTTCATTCTGTACGTGGATGACATTCTCTTAATCAGAAATGACATCCCTGTATTACAAGGAATAAAAGTCTAGTTATCATCTCAGTTCTCTATGAATGACTTGGGAGAAGCATCCTACATTTTTGGGATGAAGATCTATAAAGATAGATCGAAAAAGTTACTTGGATTGTTTCAGTCCACATACATAGACACCGTGCTAAAGTGGTTCAGCATGGAGAATTTCAGAAAAGACTATCTCCCAATAGGCCACGAAATTTCTCTCTCAAAGAGGAATTATCCGATAATTTTTCAAGAGAGAGCGTATGAGTAGAGTTCCATATACTTCGACAGTGAGATCTATAAGGTATGTCATAATATGGATAAGACCAGATGTGACAGACTCACCAGAGATAGTGAGTAGATATCAATCTGATTTAGGAGAGAACCACTGAAATGTCGTAAAGACCATCATTAAGTATTTAAGAAATACTAAGGACCTATGGCTTATTTATGGTGAAACTGATTGGAAACTAGTGGGGTTTACTGACTCCAGCTTTTAGTCAGACAATGACGATAGCAAGAGTGTGTCGGGATATGTTTTTATCCTGAATGATGGAGTAATCTACTGGAAAAGTTTTAAGTAGCATACTGTGGCTGACTCTGTTTGTGAGACGGAGTATATTACGACATCTGATGTTGTAAAGAAAGCTGTGTGGCTGTGAAAGTTCATCGACAAGCTAGAAATGACACCTTCCATCGATGGCCCTGTCCTATTATACTATGATAGTGCTAGAGCCATTGCTCAAGCCAAGGAGCCGAAGTTCCATCAGCACATCAAACATATTCTACGCCACTACCACTTTATCCGATAGATTGTGGATCAAGGTGACGTCGACCTTCAGAAGATTGATGGAAAGAAGAATTCGATCGATCAATTTACTAAATCTCTCAGAATTAAGGAGTTCGATAATCACAAGTCGAAGATGGGTATATGATACTATTCCGATTGGCTTTAGTCTAAGTAAAAGTTGTTGGAAAATATGTCCCAAAGTCAATCATCAGCCTGTTGACGATTGTACTCATATTTATAATTATATATAAATTTTTATTAATAAAAATTATTTGATATTTTTATTATAATTTATCCATCTTATTTTGAACTCTTGGATTGTAATGAAGTCCTTAGGACTATATTTAATTGACAAAGGAGGATTTATCGCTTAGTCCTTAAAAGTGTTCGCGATCAAATGATATGCTATTAATAGGACCATAGTAATATCAAGTATAGATCGTTGTATGCCATATTAGTTGGTTATCCTCTTAATCAAGGAGTGTGAAAATACTGGTATGGTATGCAGATAGAATATAGGAGTATATTCGCATCGAACGTGACTATTTGCTGAGCACTCTATTGTTAAGAGTAGCTCGTGAAGGGTATGGGTATAAGTACCCCTCAGACCTGAGATCATCACGATGACTTGTAAGCAACTCACAGTATTTTAGTATCAAACCATCTAAATTTCTAATTCAGTGACGAAAGGTTACTGGGTGCAGTCATGTATTTATCAAGTCGGTGTATGAGTCAAGATGGAATTGACCTCCCTAAATTAGTAGAAGATATGCATCCGTGTATTTCAATTTAGTAAAACCTTAGCCAGAGTAATCTTGATGGATTTGAAAGGTTGAAATACAGTATGGTAGACTATATTCGGGTTGACAGTGAAACCCTATGTCACCTTGAGCATTAGGGTCAAAGGGATGAATTATATGGTAACCATACGCCAGTAGGTTCTAGAATATTGTTTTACAATCTTTCGACCTATTCGGACATCAGGTCCCATTGCTAGATGGTTACATCAATTAGTATAGAAAGTTATTTCTATACTACTGGCTTAGGTTTGAACCTATGGGGTTACACAAATTAGAAGATTCGATCAGATCTGATAGCTGAAGAGTCCAATTGGATTGTGACTCTGGTAAGGAGTTCCACTAGGACTATAACTCTGTAGGAAAGTCTCACTAGATTGGAACTCTACTAATAATAGAGAATTAATTAGTAATTAGATTGCTAATTGACTCAATTTGATAGAGTAAAGAGCTTTGGATCAAGTCTAATTGAATTGGATTCTGTTTGACTTAGATTGTGTTTGATTCGATCAAGTCTGATTGCAAAAAAAATTTGATCATGATTTGATCAGAACTTGGACTCAACTAATTTCTAATTGGGTTAAAAGTTTTTGAGATAATTGAGCTTCTAATTAGATTAGGTTCATTTTTATTATTGGGTTCCAACCAGTTTTAATTTGGTTTAGAATTAATTTGGAAATAAAGAGTCTCAATCGGTAGGGACTCTAACTCTTTATCCTTGTGCCACTCTTGGACCCATGCCCTGTTCTCAATGCCAAATTGGATTTGGCTTGAGATTTTTGGCATGATGGGAGAAGACTTAATGAGAGTGGGTGGCAATGCATGATAAGTCATGATCTTATCTCCTGCCTAATTTGAATGCAATCTGAATTAGAGATAAGGAGATAAGAAGGAAAAAGATTTTTCAAACTTAGAAAGAAGGGTGACACCTATTGATTTTTTTCTATATTTTTTTGGAGAGTTTTTGGATGTGTGAGACACCTGATTCCCTTCCTCATGCCATCTCTCTTTTTTTGAAAATTTTGGGATGCCAAAAGTAGTTTTGGTGTGGAGATATGGGTGCCCCTCCTCTTGACCCAAACCCTAATCCCTTATCTATATAAAGGGGTCTCCAATAGTGGATGCCCCATCTTGAATTCTTTGCTGGTTTTTATTTTTCTCCAAAGCTCTCTCTTCTTTCCTCTTCTTCCTTCAAATCCTCTCTTCTTTTGGAGCATCCAAGAGATTTTGAAGAAGAAGGAGCACCTATCCAAGTGTTGGACCAGCAAAGGTCAGCAACTTACAGTTCGGTAATGGTTTCTGAACTTGTTTGATTGATTTTGATAAATCTAATGATTAGATCTAGATCACAGCATCGATTAGATTGATGTAGTTTTTTATTTTCAAATCTTAAGTGCATGTTAAATCATATTATAGATCTTGGCATGGTAGTCTAGATTAGATTTTATGCATGTAAAATAGATTAAATTATTTTATCTAATAGTTCTATTGCGTAAAATTTTAAAATTACATGCATAGCACTACCGTATCTTTCCTTCATTGTCATTAAGAGATAGAATTAGGAGACCATTATCTATAATGCCATCACAAAAATGCTTATTAGAAAAAGATATAGAGCAACTATTGCCTTTTCCATTAATTTCAAATCCATGTTATAATAATAACAGTATAAAAATTATTTTTCTAATGATCTTAGGCATATAATAATAATTTTCTAACTCTAAGATGTTTTTGAAAAATAACTTCAAGAGATATGTCCTTCAACTTCAGCCTGGATGGTCTCTCCTCCAGTGCAGTAGAGCTCGAAGTCATCTTTCTTCATAACTCTAATTCTCTGCAGCCCCTGTAATGACTTGTAAATATGAGTACTGCGGGCAGTATCCAATACCCAAGAGTTTGATATTGAAGAACTTAATGATGGAATAGTATGTATCTCATACATATCTTTTGATGCAATGCTTGCACCAGCCTTTATAGTTGCAAAGAAGGCCTTGTAATTCCTTTTCAATGATCTGCCTTGCCATAGTGAAAATAGATACCTTGTTTGGAGGCTTTCTTCCCTTTTTTCCTCTTCATGATGCCATATTTGGAGTTCAACCTTTTCTTTGAACTCTTCTTGCCTGTCTTTTTCTTAGAGATCCCATCTATAAGAAGAAGTAGAGCCTTTTCTTTCTTCATGTAGCTCTCAGCTGTCTTCAGTATATTTAACAGCTCAGGTAAGGAGGTATTCAGTTTGTTCATGTGATAGTTTACAATAAACTGAGAAAATGATTCAGAGAGTGATTGCAGGATTAGATCCTGACTCAACTCACCATCCATCAGAAAACTTAATTGACCTAATCGAATGATTAAGTTAATTACTATAATATTATGGTCTTGTATAGATGTGCCTTCAATCATCCTGGTATGGAATAATTACTTAGATATCTCATATCTAGCACTTCTACTCTGTTCATCATATAGTTCTTTTAGATTGAGCAGTATGGACTGAGTATCCATGCCTTCATGCTACCTCAGTAATTTATTATTCATAGAGGCCAATATGATGCATTTGACAGTAAGACTATCATTCTACCACATCTTGTATGTGGCTACCTTATCCTCTGTAGCATCCTCTCCTATCGAATCAGGGTCAAGGGCATCGCGAATATAAAAAATCTTCTCCTGAGTGAGAATGATTTTTAAATTCTTTAATCAATCCACATAATTGAGACCGATCAATTTATTGAAATCTAAAATCTCATGCAATGATAATGAAGATGCCATGTAGAATTTAATCTACATAAATAAAGAACATTACATAAGCAGACAACTTATGATGGCACACATAATTAAATAAGATCTTTTGTTTAATTATGTCTTTCACTATTTTATCGGACATCATAGCCTTCTTCTCTAATGAACGAGACATTCTAAATAATTTTTTTAGTAGGGTTGAGATCCTAATTCCTCATAGAGGCCTTGTGATTGCATAACAAATCTTTATGAGTTCATAGGTAGGAAACTATTTTCAATTGCATCTCATGTAATTCTCAACTTTTTTTTGGCTTCTAAAATATTCATAGCCTTGTGGTTGTACAACAAACTATAATATTTTAGTTAAGTCAGATTCTTTATTTTCATATAATCAAATTTGAATATTGCTGCCCTTATGGTTGCACAGCAAAGCAGCATACCCAAAAATTCCGCAAGCATCTTATATACACTAAGACTATATTACATCTGTCCTCATAGTAAGCCTTGTGGTTGCATAATAAACCTACTATGGTTCTTGACATAACATTGACCTAGCATGAAGGAAGGTCCTGAGTAGTGTCTTCAATATTAGAGTTTTTAATTTCAAGATCACATAATCAAATTGGCCAGGTAAGTAGGTGGGAGGCTCCCCATTGCTTTCCTTAGACACGAACAAGTTGGCTAAGTAAGCAAACAAACTTAATCAAATAACCACCTTTAGCACTTTCCTTGACACCAATTGATCAATTGATCAAAAATTAGTTAGCCCATAGTTGCTATCACTATAACTTAATATAATTTTTATGAGGACTTTTTCGATCTCTTGCTCATTCTAATATGATCATTTAAAATTCAACTGCATATCAATTAAATCTATGATTCTATCATATATACATCAATTCATATCAAATCATATGAATACAATAATCATAACAAGATTATGGACATAGCATAAATCATAGCATGCTTCAATTCAATACTATCAGTAGATAAGCATATGATTGAACGAAATAAGGTCTGCTCTGATACCACTATAGGGTTCGATGAGCATAATGGAAGCAAAATGGATTTCAAAATTTTGTATAATAAAACTCCAAACAATCAAGCCTTAATCCTAAGAATCCCTTGATGATAAACAATCATATGCATATATATAGGTAAGTGTAGAAAAATACTTATCATGCTACATCCAAAATTATGGCAGAGTCTCCACTAGGCACCCAAATATTCATCCTCCAACATTGATCCACACGGGAGTTGATTCAAGACTGTCGCTCCCTAATTTGGTTCCTCTTATTAAATTCTTTCTTAAAGAATTCTTTGGACTCTCTTGGTAGCACAACACTTTTCAAGTGTTTGACCTCTCTTCCTCCTCTCTTGGATTCCCTTTCTCTATTTTTCTTTTCTCTTTGCCTTTTCTAATTCTCTTCCTAAGCCCTTATCCTAAAATCAAACTTGTCCTTACTATTTTGGAGTTGTCTTAACAAGGAAAGGAAGAAAGTTATCAGACAACTTAGGAAACTATGTAAGAAAGAAGAGCTTTGGAATGGATTGAATCCTGGTGTGCCACACTATTTGTACTTAAGGAGTGGATACATTTTGGATTATCTCACACCCTTCTCAAGCCTATCGCACACCCTTTTTCCTTATCTTATGCCCCTAATCAAATATCCTGACATGTGGATAATGTAGGAACCAGATCTAGGGTTTCAGGGTTAGATCTTGAAACTTTTTCAAGATAATACAGCGGAAGACTAAAATAAATCAAAATTTATTTTCTAAAATCAGAGAATCTCTAGATCTAAGATCCTATTACATAATTATTACATAGCATTAAATCAAAAATTAAAATATATAAATATAGCATGAACTACATGTTGATCATATCAACATGTTTCTATACTACATCTAATGTATGTATTAAACAATAGATCAGATCTATTACCTTGCAAGTTAGACATTCTAACCTTGCTGATCCGGGCTTAAGGATGATGTTGCAAGCCACACATGCATCCGGCCTCTAGGAGTCATCCACACGAGCCCACGAATCTCGATCAGAAGTCCTGCTTCAGGAAATCAGCACAGTATGCTAGTACTGCGCTGATCCTTCTTTGATGGTTGATCAGGTGCCTCTTTCTTCTTGATTTAGACTCTTCCAAAGATGAAAAGTAGAAGGAGAGTTTTAGATCTGAGACGCTCTCAGGAAACTCAAGATGGAGGGAGGAAAGATATGAAAACAAATAACCCTAGAAGAAGATCCTCTTCTTCTTCTCGTTTCTCTCTCTAGACACCCTAACTTGTATCTTTTATATCTCCACGACCCAAAGGTCTTTATCACTGATTTTTGGATGGACCAAAGGACTCTCAAATCTCTATCTTCTTAGAAAATTTTATGAAGAAACTCATTTTATACAAAGAGATATGATAGAGTCCTTATCTAGGTCAAATACCTAGTCAAGGCTTATCCAAACATGGCAAGTTAAGGGGCGCCCAACTCTTGAGCACCTCCTCCATATTTTTATGCATGGATCACCAACAAAGGGTGCACAATATATACCCTAAAAGCCACAAAAATTTCAAAAAAAATTTGGATAAATTCGGTACAAAATTGAAAGAGTTTTGGATTTCTAAAACTCTATCTCATAGAATTTGAAATCCAAACTTATTCCTCTTTGATTTGATCCAAACCACCTTTCATGTAAGAAAGAAGAGAGAAAATCTTTTATGAACATGGGAGAGACCTGGGAGAGGGCTTTTGTCACACAAAATAAGTGGAGATTGGCGTTGAATAAGAGAGAGGGCGTGGGGAAGGCTTATGTGGCGCAAGGTGGAATCCTAGTCTTACTAGGATTCTATCTCATGACTTGTTTTAATTTGGTTTCTCAAATCAAATCAAACCAAAATTAGATCAACCTAATTAAAATAGGTCTTAACCCAATTAAAAACTTAATTTAATCAGATTAAATTAGATTTAAATCTGATTTAATTTTCTAATCAAATTAGAAATTAGATTGACCCAAGTCCTAGTTGAACTAGGACTAGTTTTTTTTGCACTTGGCTTATCCAATAAACCAATTGGACTTGATCCAATCAAGCCCAAATCAAATTTAATTAAATTATATTTAATTAGATTTAATCTCAGTCCATTGGCTTAATCAAATTAAGCCAATTAGCAATTGAATTGCTAATCGATCCTCCTGCAACACTTGCACTAGGTTAAATACCAATCGTATTGATCATTTAACCCTAGAATGATTCTTAATCGTTGATCAACCATCCGATCGGATCATGAACTCTAATGTGTATGACCTCATAGGTCCGAACCTAAGCCGATAGCACAGAAATAAATTTTTGTACCAATCGAAGTGACCTTCTAGCAATGGTACCTGACGACCGGATAGGTCGAATGTATAGAACAACATCCTTAGAACACATGCGGATATAGTTTTCATATAATTCATCCCCTTGACCAAAATGATCATAGGACACCCCAGAGTTCAACTGTCAACTCTGATCAGGTTGTCCACATTGTATTTCAAAATATCAAATCCATCTAATGGATTACCCTGGCCAAGGTTTTGCTAAATTGAAATACAACGACTCATTCTTCTCCAACTCTTGGAGTGGTCAATCCCATCTCGATCACACTCTGACTTCGCAAGTACTTGACTGTGCCCAGAAGCCTTCCATCCCTGAATTAGAAATTCAGTTAGTCCAGTACCAAAGCACAGTGAGTTGCTTGCAAGTCACTGAGGCAATCTCAAGTCTAAGGGACACTTATACCTATATCCCATCAGAGACATTCTCGACAGCAGAATACTCTGGAGTTGGTCACGTTCAATGATGATGTACCCTTACATCTCACCTGTATGCCATACCAGTGTCCCCACACTCCTTGGTTAAGAGGACAACCAACCCTTATGTTCTACAGCGACCTATGCTCGATAGAAGCTGTCGTCCTTATTAACAGCCTATCATTTGGTCGTGAACAGTTTTAAGGACTAATCGATAAATCTTCTCTTTATCAAACTTAAATAGTCCTAAGGACTTCATCATAACAACGGAGTTCATTAGGAGATGAAAGCTTATGATGAAGATGCCAAATATATTTTATTTATTAACAAATCAATTACAATACTTGGTTGCTCAACCGTCAACAGCTTGACGATTGGCTTTTGGGACATATTTTCCAACAACTCTCACTTGTCCTAAAGCCACTCGGCACAGTATCTAATACCCATCTTCGACTTGTGGTTGTCGAACTCCTTTATCGCCAGGGCTTTAGTGAAGGGGTCGGCCAGGTTCTCCTTTCTGTCGATCTTCTGAAGGTCGACATCACCTCGATCCACGATCTTTCAGACCAGGTGGAAGTGGCGCAAGATGTGCTTCGTCCGCTGATGTGCTTTGGGTTCCTTCACCTGAGCTATGGCACCAGTGCTGTCGCAGTAGAGCAGGACCGGACCATCGAGGGAGGGTGCTACTCCGAGCTCAGTGATGGATTTTCTCAGCCACACAGCTTCTTTCACGGCATCTGATGCTGCGATGTACTCCGCTTCACAAACAGAGTCTGCCACAATATGTTGCTTGGAACTCTTCCAGCAGATGGCTCCACCATTCAGAGTAAAGATATAACCCAACATTCTCCCACTATCATCATGGTCAGATTGGAAGCTAGAGTCTGTGAACCCCACAAGTTTCAGATCTAACTCGCCATAAACCAACCATTGGTCCTTAGTATTTCTCAAATACTTAAGGATGGCTTTAACCACTTTCCAGTGATTTTCTCCAGGATCAGATTGGTATCTACTCACTACTCCTAGTGAGTATGCCATATCTGGTCTTGTACATGTCATGGCGTACATGATAGATCCCACGACTGAAGCATATGGCACTCTACTCATACGCTCTCTCTCTTCAGGAGTTGTCAGACAATCCTTCTTAGAGAGAGAAATTCCTTGGCCTATTGATAGATAGCCCTTCTTGGAATTCTCCATGCTGAACCTCTTCAGCACAGTGTCTATGTACATGACTGGGATAACCCAAGCATCTTTTTAGATCTATCCTTATAGATCTTCATCCCTAGGATGTAGGATGCTTCACCCAAGTCCTTCATGGAGAACTGTGATGACAACCAAACTTTTATTCCTTGTAGTGCGGGGATGTCATTCCTGATTAAGAGAATGTCATCCACGTACAAGACAAAGAATACCACAACTGGACCATTTGTCCATTTATAGATGCAGGGCTCTTCTCCATTCTTAATGAAGCCATACATTTTGATCACCTTATCAAAATGCATGTTCCAACTCCGAGAAGCTTGCTTCAGTCCATAAATGGATCTCTGAAGCTTGCACACCTTGGACTCATCTGTGGATGTAAACCCCTCAGGTTGTATCATATACACCTCTTCAGTGTGCTCTCCATTCAGGAAAGCTGTCTTTACATCCATCTGCCAGATCTCATAATCTAGATAAGCAGCTATTGCAAGCATTATCCGAATGGATTTGAGCATTGCCACAGGGGAAAACGTCTCGTCATAGTCAATACCATAATGTTGACGATACCCCTTGGTGACCAGACGGGCTTTATAGGTCTCCACCTTTCCGTCTGTGCCCCTCTTCCTTTTGAAGACCCATTTACACCCAATGGGTTTAACCCCTTCAGGTGGGTCAACCAATGTCCATACATCGTTGACCTTCATGGACTCCATTTTGGATTTCATGGCTTCAAGCCATTTCTCAGAATCAGGTCTCTGCATTGCATCCATATAGGTGATCGGATCCTCATTATTCTCATCAAGTTTGATGGGATCACCGTCCCGGACCAAGAAACCATAGTATCTGTCCGGCTGACGCGGTACTCTACCGGATCGCCTTAATGGTGTGGGTATATTGGGCTCCAGATCTGATCTAATCATATCCGACTCAGGTTCAGCTATTGGTGTCGGTCCTTCTACCTGTTGAACTTCATCAAGTTCAACCTTAGAGGCAACGGTTCCTTCACCAAGGAACTCCTTTTCTAAAAAGATTGCCTTAAGGTTGACGAACACCTTTTGTTCATCAGCATGGTAGAAAAAATATCTTTTGTCTCTTTGGGGTACCCTATGAATGAGCATTTGTTAGACCTAGGTCCAAGTTTATCTGTGACTAATCGTTTGACATAGGTCGGGCACCCCCAGACCCTAAGGTGTGAAAGTACTGGCTTACGTCCTGTCCATATCTCATATGGAGTCTTAATTACAGATTTACTTGAAACCCTATTTAACAGATAACAGGCCGATTCGAGTGCATATCCCCAGAAGGATATCGGCAAGCTAGCAAAACCCATCATGGATCGGACCATGTCTAACAGAGTCCGATTCCTCCTTTCAGACACACCATTATGCTGTGGTGTTCCTGGAGGAGTCCATTGGGAAAGAATCCCATTCTCTCCTAGATATGTGAGAAATTCACTAGAAAGGTATTCTCCTCCTCGATCAGATTGAAGAGTTTTAATACTCTTCCTAGTTTATTTTTCTACTTCACTTCAAATCGTTTGAACATTTCAATGAATTCGACTTATGTTTCATCAGATAGACATATCCATATCGGGATAGGTCATCCGTGAAAGTTATGAAGTAGAAATATCCACCTCTAGCACTGATGCTCATGGGCCTGCAAACATCAGTATGTACTAGGCCCAAGAGCTCAGTAGCTCTCTCACCTTTTCTAGTAAAAGGTGACTTGGTCATTTTACCAAGAAGACAGGACTCACAGGTTGGAAGTGATTCACAATCACTGACTTCGAGGATTCCCTCTTGAGTCAACCTATTTATTCTGTTCTTATTTATATGACCTAGCTTCCAATGCCATAAGTAGATATCTGACACACTATCTGATCTAGGGTGCTTGCCAGTAGAATAGACTCTTATCAGGCTTGATCTTTTTGGTCTGGCTCTGCACTGATGTCCCAGCCTGAACTTGCACCTTCTTCACTTTCTTCTTCTTGTTCTTCTTCCCTTTCTTAAAAGGTCGAGAACCAGAAGACGAACCTCCCACTAAGTTCACAGACTCCTTGTGAAGTTGGTGATCCTTCTCAAAGTTCTGAAGCAACCCCAGTAACCCGTGGTAGTTCTCTTCAGGCTTTGTCATTCTATAATGAATGAGGAATGGGAGATAAGACTTGGGCAACAAGTTCAGTATTGCATCTTTCCCAAGCTACTCATGCAAGGGAAAGTCGAGCTTGCTCAATCATTCCATCAGCTTGATCATGTACAATACATGATCAGTGATATAGGCATCATCCCGCATTTTGGCGTTGAAGATGGCACAACTAGTCTTGTGTCTCTCTACGTCATCGGGTGTGCCAAAGGCATCCTCCAACACTTGAAGCTTGTCCTTTGGCTGAGCCGTCTCGAATCTGCGACTGAACTCGTCGCTCATGGCAGCCAGCATGATACAGCGCACCGTGGTCCGATCACTGAGCCACTTCTGGTAAGTGTCTCTGACTGTTCCACGTGCATTGGTAGCTGGCTCCTCAGGTGCAGGATCCATTATCACATATAAGATCCATTCATGCTCTAGGACTATCTTCAACTTTCGATACCAGCTATCGAAGTTGGGTCCCACCAACTTATCATTGTCCAACAATGATCGGAGCAATAGGGAAGTGGCCATATTTGCACAAAGGAGAACCATAACCTAATTAGTAATTGATTCATTAAACCTAAAGATTTGGACTTTAATCAAAAGGTTTCTCCCACTATTTTATTCGAATTGGTAGCCTCTACCTCCAATTCAAGGAATTACCCGAATTCCTTAGTGGGTACTAGAATCCACTTAGACTGCACACAAGTCCAACTTTGGTTGGCCAACCCATGTACATCTAAGGGTAGGTTCATAACCAATTGTTTCTCTAAACAATTTCTAGTAATTTTAATTTTGCCCCAGAAATCTAATCAGTAGGCTTTGGCCTCCACTGTAAGGATCCGGTTAGGTCCAACCATTAATATGATCATACTTGGTGTATCTAACCAACGAATGATTAAGCCCAACTTTGGTTGGCTCACCTAACCACCATTAGAGAGACACTTCCAAGTTGTCATATGATGAGTGATAATTCCATTAGTCAACAAGCACCAGGCCTTTGGGTCTGCAATGATTATTGAGTTAATGGACTCATTATCAAACACCTTAATGGGAGGCTATGACTCAGTTATCTCCATAACTTTATCATTTTAAGGACCTAATAATTTTAGAGGATTTAAATAATATAGAGGATGAGGTCAGATGAACCAGCTTATCATGATCCTCCCACTGGCTTCACCAAGTCAGCTTAAGGGAGACCATTAAAAGGGCTGGTCTAGGAGCACCTAAATCAATCACACTGATTTACCTAGCTGACATGGGTCAACTCGAATAGTCAAGTGATTCGATCAAAACATAATTTCACCAAGAGGCCAGGTAAGTTCGATCAGTGGGAGGGTCTGCCAAAGCTTGCCTTAGACACCATCAGAAATGGCTAGGTAAGCGGGCTCCCAATTAAAAACCACCGGTCTGGTTTACCTTAGACACCAACTGGTTTAATTTGTTTCGATTAGATCAACCTAACAGTTCGTGCTAGACCGCTTAGCCAAGAATCAAGTCCATTTGGTTCTCGTTAAAGACATGGACTTGACCAACTACAACTATTGTAATTGATCTAGAGAATCCTTGACTTAATCTAAGACAACAATTGATTAGATTTAGTCAATTCTCTAATTAAGTCCATCTTTAATCTAACCATAGGTCTAACCCAATTAATGGACCTAATTCCCACTAACCCATTAACCCAATGTGTTATGGTTTGTGTCTTAGGTTCTTCAATTCACAATCCTAGAACCTAATCAAACAACTTCTTAATTCTTAATTAAGTTTTGGGCTGAGGGTTGGGTTCGGCTTTTCAAAAAATAATTTTCATATTTGTAAAATAATTTTATAATATGATTCTACCAACCATATTGCACGTTTGATTCATAATCAAGATACAAGTGAAATAAATATGAAACTACTTTAGATCTAATCTAAACAGGTTCATGTAATTGAAACAATTTCAACTTTAAACAATTTCTTTGCATAAAAATTATTAACAAAAAAAATTTATTTCAGATTTAAACATCTTTTAAATCTAATAAATCATAAATTTAATCTAGATTATATCTAACAAATTTATGATTAAAGATAGATCTACACAAACTAGGATAACCTTTGCACTGTAAGGGGTAAATCTTACAGCAGGACAACCTTACAGTTTGTGATTGATCTAAAATTTTAATTTTAGATTTAATAATTAGATTATAAATTAGATCTAATTTAAGAAATAATCTAAGCATGTATAAATAATCATGTAATAAAGAACCTGGCTCTGATACCAATTGTAGGAACCAGATCTAGGGTTTCAGGGTTAGATCTTGAAACTTTTTCAAGATAATACAGCGGAAGACTAAAATATATCAAAATTTATTTTTAAAACTAGAGAATCTCAAGATCTAAGATCATATTACATGATTATTACATAGTATTAAATCAAAAATTAAAATATATAAATATAGCATGAACTACATGTTGATCATATCAACATGTTTCTATACTACATCTAATGTATGTATTAAACAATAGATCAGATCTATTACCTTGCAAGTTAGACATTCTAACCTCACTGATCCGGGCTTAAGGATGATGTTGCAAGCCGCACACGCATCCGGCCTCTAGGAGTCATCCACACGAGCCCACGAATCTCGATCAGAAGTCCTGCTTCAGGAAATCAGCACAGTATGCTAGTACTGCGCTGATCCTTCTTTGATGGTTGATCAGGTGCCTCCTTCTTCTTAATTTAGACTCTTCCAAAGATGAAAAGTATAAGGAGAAGTTTTAGATCTGAGACGCTCTCAGGAAACTAAAGATGGAGGGAGGAAAGATATGAAAACAAACAACCCTAGAAGAAGACCCTCTTCTTCTTCTCGTTTCTCTCTTTAGACACCCTAACTTGTGTCTTTTATATCTCCACGACCCAAAGGTCTTTCTCTCTAATTTTTGGATGGTCCAAAGGTATCTTAAATATCTATCTTCTCAAAAATTTTACAAAGAAAATCATTTTATACAGAGAGATATGATAGATTCCTTATCTAGGTCAAATACCTAGTCAAGGCTTATCCAAACATGGCAAGTTAAGGGGCGCCCAACTCTTGAGCACCTCCTCCATATTTTCATGCATGGATTATCAAAAAAGGATGCACAATGTATACCCTAAAATCATGAAAATTTCAAAAAAAATTTGGATAAATTCGGTGCAAAATTGAAAGAGATTTGGATTTCTAAAACTCTATCTCATAGAATTCGAAATCCAAACTTATTCCTCTTTGATTTGATCCAAACCACCTTCCATGTAAGAAAGAAGAGAGGAAACCTTTTTTGAACATGGGAGAGACCTGGGAGAGGGCTTTTGTCACACAAAATAAGTAGAGATTGGCGTTGAATAAGAGAGAGGGTGTGGGGAAGGCTTATGTGGGCAAGGTGGAATCCTAGTCTTACTAGGATTCTATCTCATGACTTGTTTTAATTTGATTTCTCAAACCAAATCAAACCAAAATTAGATCAATCTAATTAAAATAGATCTTAACCCAATTAAAAACCTAATTTAATCCGATTAAATTAGATTTAAATCTGATTTAATTTTCTAATCAAATTAGAAATTAGATTGACCCAAGTCCTAGGCTAGTTTTTTCTTACACTTGGCTTATCCAATAAACCAATTGGATTTGATCCAATCAAGCCCAAATCAAATCAAATTAAATCATATTTAATTAGACTTAATCTCAACTCATTGGCTTAATCAAATTAAGCCAATTAGCAATCGAATTGCTAATCGATCCTCCTGCAATACTTGCACTAGGTTAAATGCCAATCGTATTGATCATTTAACCCTAGAACGATTCTTAATCGTTATTCAACTATCCGATCGGATCATAAACTCTAATGTGTGTGACATCATAGGTCCGAACCTAAGCCAGTAGCACAGGAATAAATTTTTGTATCAATCGAAGTGACCATCTTGCAATGGTACCCGACGACCGGATAGGTCGAATGTATAGAACAACATCCTTAGAACCCATGCGGATATAGTTTTCATATAATTATCTCCTTGACCAAAATGATCATAGGACACCCCAGAGTTCAACTGTCAACTCTGATCAGGTTGTCCACATTGTATTTCAAAATATCAAATCCATCTAATGGATTACCCTGGCCAAGGTTTTGCTAAATTGAAATACAGCGACTCATTCTTCTCCAACTCTTGGAGTGGTCAATCCCATCTCGATCACACTCTGACTTCATAAGTACTTGATTGTGCCCAGAAGCCTTCCATCCCTTAATTAGAAATTCAGTTAGTCCAGTACTAAAGCACAGTGAGTTGCTTGCAAGTCACTGAGGCGATCTCAAGTCTAAGGGATACTTATACCTATATCCCATCAGAGACATTCTCGACAGCAGATACTCTGGAGTTGGTCACGTTCAATGATGATGTACTCTTACATCTCACCGTATGCCATACCAGTATCTTCACACTCCTTGGTTAAGAGGACAACCAACCCATATGGCCTACAGCGACCTATGCTCGATAGAAGCTGTTGTCCTTATTAACAGCCTATCATTTGGTCGTGAACAGTTTCAAGGACTAATCGATAAATCCCCTCTTTATCGAACTTAAATAGTCCTAAAGACTTCATCATAACAACGGAGTT
This sequence comes from Elaeis guineensis, assembly GCF_000442705.2. Lineage (NCBI taxonomy): Eukaryota > Viridiplantae > Streptophyta > Magnoliopsida > Arecales > Arecaceae > Elaeis > Elaeis guineensis. The sequence goes on along the minus strand of NC_025999.2, from coordinate 48,945,818 downwards.
CATTAGAAGATGAAAGCTTATGATGAAGATGCCAAATATATTTTATTTATTAAAAAATCAATTACAATACTTGGTTGCTCAACCGTCAACAGCTTGACGATTGGCTTTTGGGACATATTTCCCAACAGATAAGTATTGAGAATTAATTTGAAGAGACATTTTCTCACAGAAGGACTCTTCGATGAAATTAATTCCCAGTGTTTCTTTCAAAGTGTCGCGAGGCTTCAAAAATGCACCAACTCCATCCAAGGGATGGAAATCTATCAAGTGACCATCCAATGGTCAATAAGAGATGCACCCTGAAAGAATAGTACCCTACAAGCCAATCGTATGGATGATGCAATGGGACTATTCTGTACTATCTTCCTACTCATATGTATGATATTGGTTATTTTATATTTCTGAGGCATTATGTTTCGTCCTTGTTGTATCATACTTTAATTATGATTATGACAAACTTCATAGATTAGGACAATGATTTTAGGACTAAGATGAGATCATGCTAGTGAGATCTAAAATCTTGATAGTCTATGTCTAAAATATTTTCAGTCGTAGGATCATTAAGTCGGAGATCGATGATGCCGGTAAGATTGATACATCTTATGTATGCTTGATGGAGAGGATGATTGATCTCACAATTATTTTTATGATGACTGTTGGATTTCGATGGCACAGTGGAAGGACTAGGTGTTTAAAAATTTTATTTGAAATACCCGATACATCGAAAACCCTAATACCAAAAAATCCTTAACTATAATAATCAAAGTACAATAAATTAAATTTAGATAAGAAGAATACCTGTAGCGCTAATCTCAATTTTCACAAGGTGTTCAAGTATCCGTCCTCCAACGGTGATCCACACAAAAATTAAACCAAAGATAATACTCCTCTTCACCTTGCTTCAAGAGTTTTAGCCTCTAGAACTTGACTAGCCTCGTATCGATCAGGTTTCTCCAAGAACCTGACTCAACCCTCTTAGACCTTCCTTTAAAATTTTGATTCTCCTTCTTTAGGACCCTCACAACCCTTGTTAGGGCCAGATTAAGGCTTTGTCTCAAATTCCAAAGTCTTGTCTCAAAACTAAGATAGGTTGTGAGAAAGAAAGGAGAGCTTACGGAGAGAAATTGAAAATTTTTTCCGAATGCATCGGACACTCTGCACCTAGACCTTTTTATAGCCATCAGAGGGGCACCAAAAAGAGAGGGACATGCCACATCTAAGAGGCTTATCTGATTAGATTATCAGAGATAAGAGTTCCTTCAAGTAGGACTCTTATCACCGATATGCTGATCTGCACCTGCACCTACACGTGCGACCAGAGAAGGGATGTTTTCGCTTCTCTTCTCAAATCAAAAAAACCACAAAAATCTATATGGATAGGAGACTCATTTCTAATTCTATAAAACCTAATATGATAATAAAATTCTCACAGAAGGATGCTATCCTTGCACCTCTTCATGCGAGTTCTGATCACCACATGCATGCGCTCGCGAGGAAGTTTCCAGCATCCGTTTAGCCATCTCATAAGTCTGAAAAAATTTTAAAAAAATATTAAAAATATCTTATCAATCGAACATTATCAAAAAAAAATTATTCTAATTTGAAAGTATTTGATTAGAATAAAGACTCTCCAAACGACAAAGAGATGCAATGCTTCATCCCGCATGCGTGAGACATCCTTCTTATTTCCAATTTTTCTCCACCCCAAAATTTTCAGAAAAAATCTATCTCATGCTTTGAGATGTGAACCAGAGGATGGAGAGTGATGTGGGCTACTACACACATCTTAATCCTATGCCAGAAGGACTCTCTTCTTCTACTTACGCCAACATGCGCATGCTGAATCTGATTTGTGCCAAGAGTCCTTCACAAATTGGACTCTTCATAATTGATGTTAATTTGAGATTTGATGCCCCAATTTGGATTGCTTCTTGGTGGCATGACTTGACCAAAATATCCACCAAATTGAGCTAGCTAATTAGCAAGGGATGAGACCAAATTGATCTCCAAAGGAGCTAGGATTTTCACACATACTAGCATGCTTACCGATACCCTGATTGAATCTAAAATTTCAATCAACCTTTTTCAAAAGGGTCCTTGGCCAATTTTTATATGTGTGTGACCTATTGGGTTCTATATCTAGCTAGTAGTAGGTTCGGATATAAGTTGACCAAATTTGATTATATTTCAATCTAATCGATGTAGGTCCAATAGAGCTAACCCGAGCTCAATAATTAGAATCCTTTCTAATTGACGATCGAATTAAACTCTTTAATTTGATCAAATCTATAAGTCAAGATTGACATCTAGTAATATATCATGACTATCTAAAAGATATAAAATTTGATAAAAATATCAAATATATCCTTCAGTGATAAGTTACCATGCAATTCAATCTTTGGATCATCCCTGCATCCTGAATATGTTCATGAGTATGGAATTATGCCAAACTCAAATGTATATTCATATCGATTTTTAATTAATCAATGATGACTCTAATAAAAAAATATTAGAAACCTTTTCTAATCTTTTTTCTACTTTTAGCCAAAAGATTTTTTCTGAGTCATCTAGGATTGAGAATACACAAGATGCGATCACTTCTTATTAGGAGTGATCGATTCCATGTTGACCTACTCACAACCTTTATACACACTCCATCATATCCAAAATACTCCGTACATATCTTAACGTCATACTTGGATAGGAAGCAAAATATGGATTCATGTGCACAAGATTCTATGGTGGTCTTGTTAGATGTGTGCCCTAGATGCCAGATTGGCTGACACATTCCTATACAAATCTAAGGGCAAATTTATAATTTTGACTATAAATCAATAAATAGGTTATTCAACTATCACATTATGTACATTGTGTCTGTGATACATCCTTTGAGTTAGTAGAAATGTTAATTCATATTTTTAAGAGTTAAAAATTTAAGACATGAATTTACATAACTAACTCATAAATAGCTCCTGACCATAGGATCATCACGAGGATGGTGATCGATCTGAAAGGTTGGTGTAGGATCCTTCCTTAGAGTAGATGTATCTTGACTCTACAGTGTGGAGATATCGAAGTGAGAGTACATGTATTCATTGAGAACGAGAGTACTGAGCGTGACCATCTTGAGCAGTCATAAGGAAGTCTACCTTCTCGTCAATGACTAGCTCGATGCTTTTGTTGTGTGTCTAGTTCTTTGACCTGAGGTGCATCAACAGTTCACCTTGAGTGTGTTATAGTTTGACTACACCATAACTCGGTCTCCTAGCCATTCAGAACTCTGAGGTGTATGTTGGCTGTGGCATATTCATTGTAGGAACTAGGTCGCACCAAGATGGGATCTATCAACCTCAGTAGATTAGAGGAGTAGTCCAATGGTGATCGAAAGATCGAGTCCTTAAGCCCAAGGCCATGGCAGAGTGAAATAATGGAAAAAGAGTTTTTCATTGGGGTTTCACATCAGACTCAGATCGATCGATCGATTCATATGACTGATGTTGGGTTTGACGAGTTCACCTTAACCCTAATTCAATCGGGACTCATGATAGAGGAACTCAATTACATAGGTAGCTGCATCGAGAGGTTCATCTTCAATTCTGATAGATTGTCACCATATACTGCTAGGTATCACTGGTGAATTTTGAGAGCAATTAGAATGATATTAATGATCGATCATTCTAATTGTCTGAATCAGAAGAGTTCTGATCCATCGAAAGGAGTTTCGATGATGTCGATAATGAGATCGTGACATGTCTCATTATCATATGGAATTGAACCTAACTGGATCATACAAATAAGGATTAGGGTCTGGATGTCATCAGTTGGGCTAACCCAATTGATTTGGATTAGATCCAATTAGGTTCAAAGAAATCGTGCTAGCACTCGATTGAGCCTAACTTTCTCCTCGTGTAATCTTTTCTGTCTCTACTGAGCCAAATATGATTTGACTCATCCAGAGAATCTTGAAAAATTTTTTCTCAATCTAAATGAAGCTTGTCTAGCTCAGAAAAGGCTTGTCTTAATTCATGAGATGAATTTAAGACAAGCACCTGCTAACTCCTGTCACCTGTCAATTTCCTTTTAGGACATCTGTGAAATGTTGACATATGGGTCTTAAACTGAAGAGAGCTTATTGAAGAGTTTTTGTGGAGTGTCCATATGCCAAAATCATATTGAATTGGGTGCCATAATTAGATTATGGAGTGAGCCCAATTGGATTAAAGTGGGCGCCCCAAATAGATAAGGATGAAAGAGTCCTGATTAACATGAACTCTTTGGCGCCACCTTGCTTGTGCTTATCCAATGTTGGCACTAAATTTTGGAGATAAGGTAGGGTTCTTATCTAATGGGATCAGATAACATCACTCCATCAATCAAAACTTTTCCAGAATTAATTGGAATTTTTTGATTGGTCGAATGATGTGGCACTGCACAGCATACAGGGTCTATAAAATCCCTGTCTGTGCCTAGGGTTTGTAAGTTTCTACTCAATACCCAGACAAAACAAGAATCCTCTCCTCTTCTCTATATCATCCCTACTCTCCTCTCTCCCCTCTTTATGTCCAAGGAGTTGGACATCCATCTGAAAAAGGTCCAAGGTGTGGTGACACCTGGAACAGAAGGCTGCAGGACATCTTCGACAGGCTGTTGCTCCAACTTTAGAAGGAGTTCTGAAGCACTTCCAGATTAGATAAAGATCTAATTTTTGGAGCATAGATTTGTGAGGAGAAGATATTCTAGGTCTTTCTTGAGTGGATATCGATAGAGGCCAGGCACTTGCATGGCTACATCAGAACCTCGAGCTGTGCAGAGATCATCTACAGGGTAATCAGATTACCCTTGAGGTATTACTTGTTTCCTCATCCCTTTTAGATTTATTTTAGACTTAATATCTGATATGAAGATTATATATAGAGACTTAGATCTGAAATAAATATAGGATAAATTTTTTTTAAATTATTCCATCCCAGATTTGATAAAATCTGGAAGATCCTACAAATGAAAAAGATGATTTTTCCTTCAACTAGTATCAGAGTCAGGTTGATGGCTTAGTTTCAAATTTAATTTAGATCTGATTTTAATTTTAATTTATCTGATATTAAAAAATTTTAGATATCACATCAGATATATGGGATCTAAAATCAAAATATTTAAAATTAAATCTAAGAAGATCTAACATGCATGAGATGTATGACTAGACTAGGATTAGTTGAATCCATGAACAGTCTTAAGTTTATGATTTAATATGATTAAAATATGAATTAGATCAAATTTATTCTATATTTTTTTGATATTATAAATATTATAATCAGATAAAAAAAAAATATAAAATAAAATTTTAATTATTTCATAAAATTGATCTGTTGCATGCCTACACTAGTTGTAGAATTATTCTAGTAACTTATCTAGAATAGTTTTTATTTTGAATAGTTCAATTTAAATTTTATTTTTCAGATATTACATATGATGTATCAGATCTGAAAGCATATTAATTAGATCAATTTTTGATACATGAGATGTATGCAAAGCATGTATTAGTTAGATCTTAAATTGTATATGAGATATGTAAATTTAGATCTAACTAGTTTTGTAGTTAAATTTATATTTCTGATTAAGGTGTTCCTCATGGCCGTCCGATCATAAGAACGAAGTAAGATTTTAAGATCCTCTCTTTCCATTGAATGGGGTGTTCATATGACGTGTAGGGGTGCCACGCATTCATCCTTAATCAGAAATCAAAACTTACTTTTCTGCAAAACCCTAGATCCTAAAATCTTAGGATTTATTTTATATATTTTATTTATGAACCCAAACTTAATTAATGAATTAAATTTATGAAATCAATTTGGTCTAAAATTAAGAATTTCAGATCTAAGATATTTTCATAAAATTGGGTTCGGACTTAGGTAGCTCAATTAGGTCTAGCGGTTGATCAAACCGAATCAAGAGTTAGTTAGGTGGGATCATGAAAGCTAATAATTGACCAGCCTAATAGGATTAAGTTTGGGTCAAGGTCGAATCACATTTAGATGTGACTCAATCAAGTTAAGACCTAATTTGGCTCAATGGTTAGAGCCTGGATTGTAGGCTAACCCAATTAGTTCTGATTCGATAATTTGATGTCTAAGGTAAGTTGGGTAGATGTGACCGACTGATTTTTAATTGAGAGCTACTCGACTCGAATGCATTCTTGTCGAGTTAATGGCATATCCCTTCTATCGGTCTCACTTACCTGGCCATATGTGTCGATCCAATTTTGATTTGAGGTGGCTAACAATTCGAGCTAACCCATGCCACTAGGTTAGTCATAATTGTTATAACTTTGTCAAGTCAAGTTTAATGAGACCTAAATCAAATCTTCCTAAGAAAATATTAAGTCTAGGTCTTCCACCATTATGGATGTGTGGGCCCTTCCCGGGGTTGATTGTTCTCGGCTAGTTACAGTGGCTCAGTTGCACCGAAAAGATGCAACCATATCCATTAGGCATTGGATGCTACGAATTAGAGGATGGGTTGGGCTTAATATTTTGGATATGGTGAGGGACCCAATCAGGAATCTAGTTCGTGCAAATGGTGGGTCTGACTTAATTAAGGATTGGAGCAATATTCTGGACACGGTGAACTTCATGAATTAGAGATCAAGTTTTGGGTGCACCATGATTAGAGAATCATTGGATAAGAGTTGTCCACTCATCGGTTGACCCATCACCAATAACTGTTAGGTGAGGTGATGACTCAGTTGGTGAGACCGCACCACCCATTAGAAATCACTGATCACAGAGATTTTTACATCTCTACCAAGGGAGTGTAGGGATCTGAGAAAATAGTGGGAGCCTAATTTGTTTAAAAATGAAACCCCTAAATAAATTTATTAAGTCTGATTATAAAATATAACTAGAAACTTTTGACTCTCTACAGGAAACATGTCTGCTTCACACCCCCTGACTAAAATACTAGACACCCACAGATTGACTGTGTTAGATGTGTGCCCTAGATGCCAGATCGGCTGATACATTCCTGTACAGATCTAAAGGCAAATTTATAATTTTGACTATAAATGAATAAAAGGGTTATTCTTCTATCACATTGTGTATATTGTGTCTATGATACATCCTTTGAGTTAGTGGGAATGTAAATTCATATTTTTAAGAGTTGAAAATTTAAGGCATGAATTTACATAACTAACTCATAAGCAGCTCCTGACTATAGGATCATCACGAGGATGGTGATCAATCTGGAAGGTTGGTGTACGATCACTTTCTTAAGATAGATGTGTCTTGAGTCTACGGTGTGGAGACATCAGAGCGAGAGTACAGATATTCATTGAGAATGAGAGTACTGAGCATGACCATATCAAGCAGTCATAAGGAAGTCTACCTTCTCATCGATGACTAGCTCGATGCTGCAGTTGTGTATCTAGTTCTTTGACCTAAGGTACATCGATAGTTCACCTTGAGTGTGTTATAGTTTGACTACACCATAACTCGATCTCCTAGCCATTCAGAACTCTGAGGTGTATGTTGGCTGTAGCATGTTCATTGTAGGAACTAGATCGCACCAAGATGGGATCTATCAACCTCGATAGATGAGTGGAGTAGTCCTATGGTAATTGAAAGATTGAGTCCTTAAGCCCATGGTCATGGCAGAGTGAAATAATTGAAAAAGGTTTTCCATTAAGGTTTCACATCAGACTCGGATCGATCGATTAACTCATATGACTGATGTTGGGTTTGACGAGTTCACCTTAACCCTAATTCAGTCGGGACTCATGATAGAGGAACTCAATCTCATAGGTAGCTGCACCGAGAGGTTCATCTTCAGTTCTGATGGGTTGCCACCACATACTACTAGGTGTCACTGGTGGATTTTGGGAGCAATTAGAATGATATTGATGATCGATCATTCTAATTGTCTGAATCAGAAGAGTTCTAGTCCATCGAAAGAAGTTTCGATGATGTCGATGATAAGATCACGACATGTCTCATTACCATACGAAATTGAATCTAACTGGATCACACAAACAAGGGTTAGGGTCTGGATGTCATCAATTGGGCTAACCCAATTGATTTGGATAAGATCCAATTAGGTTCAAAGAAATCATGCTAGCACACGATTGAGCCTAACTTTCTTCTCATGTAATCTTTTCTGTCTTTACTGAGCCAAATATGATTTGACTCATCTAGAGAATCTTGAAATGGTTTTCTCAGTCTAAATGAAGCTTGTTCTGCTCAGAAAAGGCTTGTCTTAATTCATGAGATGAATTTAAGACAACACCTGCTAATTTCTAGCACCTGCCAATTTTATTTTAGGATATCTGTCAAAAGTTGACATATGGGTCTTAAACTGAAGAGGGCTCATTGGAGGATTTTTTGTGGAGTGTCCACATACTAAAATTCAATTGAATTGGGTGCCATAATCAGATTATGGCATGAGCCCAATTGGATTAAAGTGGGCACCCCAAATGGATAAGAACCAAAGAGTCTTGATAAAAATGGACTCTTTGGCGCCACCTTGATTGAGCTTATCCAATATTGGCACCAACTTAGGAGAGAGGATGGGGTTCTTATCTGATGTGATCAAATGACATCACTCCACTAATCAAAATTTTTTCATAATTTATTTGAATTTTTTGATTGGTTGAATGATGTGGCACTGCGCAGCATACAGGGTCTATATAAACCCTGCTGCGCCTAGGGTTTCATGGATGAAATTGTTTTATGCACAAAACCCAATAACTGATGCCCCCTACCCTCTTCTCCATGTCCTCCCTGTTCTCCTTCCTCCCCTCTTCATGTCCAAAATATTGGACGTCCATCTGCAAAGATCCAAGGCATGGTGAACCTGGAATAGAAGGCTGCAGGACATCTTCGACAGGCTACTGCTCCAACTTCAGAAGGAGTTCTGAAGTACTTTCAAATCAGATAAAGATTTAATTTGGAGCATAGATTTATGAGGAGAAGATATTTTATATTCTACCTGAGTGGATACTGGTAGAGGCCAGGCGCTTGCATGGCTACATCAGAACCTCGGACTGTGCAGAGATCATCTACAAGGTAATCAGATTACCCTTGAGGTACTTCTTCTTTCATCATAGATTTAGATTTAATTTTAAATTTTAAATATTAGATAATAAAATTAAATCTATAGAATTAGATTTAAAATATATAGGATAAATTTTTTAAAAATTATTTCACCTCAGATTTGATGAAATCTGGAAGATCCTACGCGGAGAAAATGTTTCTCATCGTTCAAGTGGTATTAGAGCCAGGTTGTTGGCTCTATTTCAGATCTATTTTAGATCTAATTTTAATTTTAATTTATTTGATATTAAAGGATTTTATATGTCACATCAGATATGATAGAATCTAAAATCAAAATATTTAAAATTAAATCTAAGAAGATCTAACATGCATGAGATGCATGACTAGACAAGGATTAAGTTGAATCCAAGAATAGTTTTAAGTTTTATGTTTTAATGAGATTAAAATATGAATTAAATATAATTTATTTTTTATTTTTTTATATTATAATTATTATAATTAGATCAAAAAATAGAAAATAAAATTTTAATTATTTCATAAAATTGATCTGTTGCATGCCTAGACTAGTTGTAGAATTGTTCTAGTAACTTGTCTAGAATAGTTTTTATTTTGAATAGTTCAATTTAAATTCTATTTTTTAGATATTACATATAATGTATCAGATCTGAAAGCATGCTAATTACATTAATGTTTGATACATGAGATGTATGCAAAGCATGTATAAGTTAGATCTTAAATTGTATATGTGATATGTTAATTTAGATCTAACTAGTTTTGTAGTTAAATTTATATTTTTGATTAAGGTGTTCCTCATGGCCGTCCGGTCATAAGAACAAAGTAAGATTTTAAGACCCTCTCTTCCCATTCAATGGGGTGTTCATATAACATGTAGGGGTGCTGCGCGTTCATCCTTAATCAGAAATCAAAACTTACTTTTCTACAAAACCCTAGATCCTGAAACCCTAGAATTTATTTTACATGCTTTGTTTATGAACCCAAACTTAATTAATGAATTAAGCTTAGGAAATTAAGTTAGATCTAAAATTGAGAATTTTAGATCTAAGATATTTTCATAAAATTGGGTTTGGACTTGGGTAGCTCAATTAGGTCTAGCGGTTGATCAAACCGAATCAAGAGTTGGTTAGGTGGGATCATGAAAGCTAATAATTAACCAGCCTAATGAGATTAAGTCTGGGTTAAGGTTGAATCATATTTAGATGTGACTCGATTAAGTTAAGACCTAATTTGGCTCAGAGGTTAGAGCCTGGATTGCAAGCTAACCCAATTAGTTCTGGTTCGATAATTTGGTGTCTAAGGTAAGTTGGGCAGATGTGATCGACTGATTTTTAATTGGGAGCTACTTGACTCGAATGCATTCTTGTAGAGTTAATGGCATATCCCTCCCACCAGTCTCACTTACCTGGCCATATGTGTCGACTCAGTTCTGATTTGAGGTGGCTAACAATTCGAGCTAACCCATGTCACTAGGTTATACACAACACCCAATAGCTGCTACCCCCTCCCCTCTTCTCCACATCCTTCCTGCTCTCCTTCCTCCCCTCTTCACATCCAAAGAGTTGGACATCCATCTGGCAAAGATCCAAGGCGTGGTGACACCTGGAACAGAAGGCTGCAGGACTTCTTCGACAGGCTGCTGCTCCAACTTCAGGAAGACTTTTGAAGATCTTTCTAATTAGATTTAGATCTGATTTTTGGAGCATAGATTCATGAGGAGAAGATGTTCTAGGTTCTACCTGAGTGGATACTGGTAGAGGCCAGGTGCTTGCGTGGCTACATCAGAACCTCGGACTATGCAGAGATCATCTACAGGGTAATCAGATTACCCTTGAGGTATTTCTTCTTTCATCATAGTTTTAGATTTAATTTTAGATTTAAAATATCAGATAATAAGATTAGATCTAGAGATTTATATCTAAAATATATGTAGGATAAAAAAATTTTAAATTTATTCCGCCCCAGATTTGGTGAAATCTGGAAGATCCTATGAGGAAAAGCGATTTTTCTTCTTCACTCATGTATCAAAAATTGATCTAATTAACATGCTTTTAGATTTGATACATCACATATAATATCTAAAAAATAATATTTAAATTGAACTATTCAAAATTAAATCTATTCTAGATAAGTTACTGGAATAATTCTACAACTAGTCTAGGAATGCAACAGATCAATTTTATAAAAATATTAAAATTTTATTTTTTATTTTTTGATCTGATTATAATATTTATGATATCAAAAAAATAAAAAATAAATTAAATTAAATTTATATTTTAATCTCATTAAAATATAAAACTTAAGACTGTTCATGGATTCAACTAATCCTAGTCTAGTCATACATCTCATGCATGTTAGATCTTCTTAGATTTAATTTTAAATATTTTAATTTCAGATCCTATCATATCTGATATGATATTTGAATTTTTTTAATATCAAATAAATTAAAATTAAAATTAGATCTAAATTAGATCTGAAACTGAGCCATCAACCTGGCTCTGATACCAGTTGAAGAAAAAATCATCTTTTTCCTTTGTAGGATCTTTCAGATTTCATCAAATCTGGGATAGAATAATTTAAAAATTTTATCCTACACTATTTCAGATCTAATGTATGTTAGATATAATTTTATTATTTGATATTTAAAATCTAAAATTAAATCTAAAAGTATGATAAGTATAGACATACCTCAAGGGTAATCTGATTACCCTGTAGATGATCTCAGCACAGCCTGAGGTTCTGATGTAGGCATGCAAGCGCCTAGCCTCTACCAGTATCCACTTAGGCAAGACCTAGAATATCTTCTCCTCATAAATCTATGCTCCAAAAATTAGATCTCTATCTGATTTGGATGTGCTTTAGAACTCCTTTTGAAGTTGGAGCAGCAGCCTGTCGAAGATGTCCTGCAGCCTTCCTGTTCCAGGCATCACCATGCCTTGGACCTTTGCCAGATGGATGTCCAACTCCTTGGATGTGAAGAGGGAAGAGAGGAGAGCAGGGAGGATATGGAGAAGAGGAGAGGATTCTTATTTTGCCTGGGTATTGAGCAGAAACTTTTAAGCCCTGGGTGCAGATAGGGATTTTATAGACCCTGTATGCTGCGCAGTGCCACATCATTCGATCAATCAAAAAATTCTATTTAATCTAAAAAAAATCTGATTGGTGGAGTGATATCATCTGATCACATCAAATAAGAACCCCCATCCTCTCTCTTATGTTGGCACCAACTTTGGATAAGCACAAGCAAGGTGGCGCCAAAGAGTCCATGTTAATTAGGACTCTTTCATCCTTATCCATTTGGGGCGCCCACTTTAATCCAATTGGGCTCACGCCATAATCTGATTATGGTGCCCAATTCAATGTAGATTTGGCATGTGGACACTCCACAAAAATCCTCCAATGAGCTCTCTTCAGTTTAAGACCCATATATCAATATTTGATAGATGTCCTAAAATAAAAATGGCAGGTGATAGGAATTAGTAGGTGTTGTCTTAAATTCATCTCATAAATTAAGACAAGCCTTTTTTGAGCTGGATAAGCTTCATTTAGACTAAGAAAAACCTTTTCAAGATTCTCTGGATGAGTCAAATCATATTTGGCTCAGTCGAGATAGAAAAGATTACACGAAGAGAAAGTTAGGCTCAATCGTGTGCTAGCACGATTTTCTTGAACCTAATTGGATCTAATCCAAATCAATTGGGTTAGCCCAAGTGATGACATCCAGACCCTAACCCTTATTTGTGTGACCCAGGTAGGTTCAATTCCGTATGGTAATGAGACATGTCATGATCTCATCATCGACATCATTGAAACTCCTTTCAATGGATCAGAACTCTTCTGATTTAGATAATTAGAATGATCGATCATCAAGATTATTCTAATTGCTCTCAAAATCCACCAGTGACACCTAGCAGTATATGGTGGCAACCCATCAGAACTGAAGATGAACCTCTTGGTGCAGCTACTTGTGTGATTGAGTTCCTCTATCATGAGTCCCGACTGAATTAGGGTTAAGGTGAACTCATCAAACCCAACATCAGTCATATGAATCAATCGATTGATCCGAGTCCGATGTGAAACCCCAATGAAAAACTCTTTTATATTATTTCACTCTGCCATAGCCATGGGCTTAAGGACTTGATCTTTCGATCATCATAGGACTACTCCTCTCATCTACCGAGGTTGATAGATCCCATCTTGGTGCGATCTAGTTCCTACAATGAATATACTACAGCCAACATACACCTCAGAGTTTCGAATGGCTAGGAGATCGAGTTATGGTATAGTCAAACTATAACACACTCAAGGTGAATTGTCGATGCACTTCAGGTCAAAGAACTAGACACACAACTGTAGCATCGAGCTAGTCATCGATGAGAAGGTAGACTTCCTTATGACTGCTCGAGGTGGTCATGCTCAGTACTCTCATTCTCAATGAATACCTGTACTCTCACTTCGGCGTCTCCACACCGTAGACTCAAGACACATCTACCCTAAGGAAGCGATCGTATACCAACTTTTTGGATCGATCACCATCCTCGTGATGATCCTATGGTTAGGAGCTGTTTATAAGTTAGTTATGTAAATTCATGCCTTAAATTTTTAACTCTTGAAATATGAATTAACATTCCTACTAACTCAAAAGATGTATCACAGACACAATATATATAATGTGATAGAAGAATAACCCATTTATTGATTTATAGTCAAAATTATAAATTTGCCCTTAGATTTGTACAGGAATGTGTCAGCCAATCTGACATCTAGGGCACACATCTAACACTTGCACCCATAATTAGACACCCTATTTTGCACTCAAGAGACACCCCATATGAGAATTAAAGGCTCTCTAATCAATGGACATGCCCAAATTGAACAATTCAAAGTGGCGCCCCATAATAACTATCAAGGAGATTCATAAGGAACTTGCACTCTTAATTTATGTGATCTATAACCTTATACATCCAACAATTAGAGTCTCATGAATCTTATTCATGTAGATAATTATCAGGTAATTAAATTATATTTAGCTTATCAAATAAGTAATCCCAACGAAAAGAAGAATTGGGTCCATCCATGTGCTAGCAAGGTTACATGAACCCAATGGGTTTCTCTAAATCCAATTGACACTTCATAAGCTCAATTTCTTATTTCAGGCCTAATCTCTTTGTTGTGTGATCCCGTAGGTTCAATTCTATCTGGTAGTGAGATATACAATGATCTCTATCATTATATCATTGTAACTCTTTTCAATGGATTAGAATAATTCCACTCTAACTCAGTAAGGATTGTCGATCCAGAACAATCCTAGTGAGCTCTCACAATCCACCAGTGACACCTAGTAGTATATAGTGGCAACTCAATAGAACTGAAATGAATCTCTAGATGTAATTAACGTGTGATTCAGTCCCTCTATCGTGAGTCCTGACTAGATGGCAGGTCATGGATAAATCGTCAAACCTCAACATCAGTCATATGATAGATTTGATTAGCTCAAGTCCAGATGTGATGTCTATGAAAACTCTTTTCCATCAATCACTCTACTGTGGCCATAGATTCATGGACTTAGCTTCTCAAATTTCATAGGACTACTTCTCTTTATCAAGGTTGATAGATCCTATCTTGATGTGCACCCTCTTCTATAGTGGACTAACTATCGTCAATATCCACTACAAGAACTTATTGAGACCCATGTTTGTGTATCAATCAAACTCCAATAGTCTCACTACGAGCAGTAGGACCATCTCAAGTCAAAAGATCAGTCACACAACTACAGCATTGAGACAATCATTGACGATTGAATAGAAATTTAAGTGATCTCTCGTATGGTCATGCTCAGTGCTAGTTGTTCTCTAACAACCACCTGCACTCATCACCTTGTGTCTTTACACAGTAGATTAGAGATCCATCTATTCCGAAGGAAGCGATTTGTGCATCAGTCTATCCGAATCTGTCACCATCCTCATGATGATCGTATGATCGAGAGCCTTTAGGAATTAAATACATGTCTCTAATTCTCAACACCTTGAGAGTATGTATTGAAACTAATTTCATAAATGATTTAAAGACATATTATACTTGAATGAAAAAAAATTTATCCTTTCATTGATTATATCAATATATTAAGTACAAAATTGTGTCCTAGATTAATTACAATGTGTCAGCCATATTGGCTTCTAGGATATATATCTAATAATCTTCCACTTGGACTAAAGTCAATTGGTCATAAATCTAAGTCTCATCTTTTCAAGGTGGACTTTCATTTTTGATTGGCTCAGCTGCTTAGTTAGTGGGTCTGCCATGTTATCCGTGGAGTCTAGTCTTTGCACCTCGACATATTTCTTAGTGAGGTAGTCACATATGATATGATAATGCCGCTCGATGTACTTTGATTTCTGATGAGACCTCGACTCCTTAGCAAATGCTATGGCTCCATTGTTATCGCAATACAGTGGTATGGCATCCGATGTCATGACCCCAAGTTCTGCAATGAACTTTTTAAACCAAAAGTCTTCCTTCATAGCATCTAAAGCAGCGACATATTTAGTCTTCATGGTCAAATCCACTATGATGGATTACTTGAAACTCTTCCAGCTGACTGTTCCACCATTGCAAATGAATGCATATCCTGATGTAGACTTTCTATCATCAGGATCAGACATGAAGTCTGAATCAGTATACCCTTCAACTTGCAACTCAGAGTCTCCTCCAAAGATCAAGAATAAATTTTTAGTCCTTCTTAAGTACTTAAGGATGTTCTTCACAGCTGTCCAGTGCTCTTCGTTTGGATTCGACTGATATCTGCTCATGACACTCACGACAAAGATAATATTAGGTCGAGTATATATTATGGCGTACATGAGGCTCCCCATCATCGAAGCATAAGGAATCCTACTTATGCACTGAATCTCCTCAGATGTGGTCAGACACATCATCTTGGAGAGATGAATACCATGCCTGAGAGGTAAAAGACCTCTCTTGGAGTTTTTCATGCTAAACCTCTTCAACATCTTCTCTATGTACAATTTTTGTGATAGGCCAAGCATCTATCTAGGTCTATCCTTATAGACCTTTATTCGAGAATATAGGATGCTTTTTCTAAGTCTTTCATAGAGAATTCTTTGGACAACCATCTTTTGACCGTGGTCATCATGGAAATGTTGTTCCCAATATGGAGAATATCATCCATATATAATATGAGAAAGGTGATCGCGCTCCCACTGACCCTCTTGTATACACAAGGTTCCTCTTCATTTTTGATGAAATCAAATGATTTGATTGCCTCATTAAAATGATAATTTCAACTTCGAGAAGCTTATTTTATTCCGTATATGGATCTTTGCAGTTTGCAGACTCTGTGATCACCATCACCGAATGTGAAACCCATAGGCTATTTGTTGTGATCTAGGTGGTGTGCCCAAGGCCCAGGAGACCAAGGCTAAGGCCAAGGTCCATCATTCATGAGGGCTTCATGGAGACTCTAGGGCTAGTTGGGCCCTAGGTTGAAAGGCTGTGGGCCTTTCGGGTTCTTGAGGTCTAGGTTATGTGGGCCTCAAGGGACCAACTCTTTATGGGCCAGGTCTGGGCCTAGGAGAGGTGAGATTAGGTCGAGTCATGGGTGTACATGGGCTTGGGTTAACCTAATCTCTCATAGAGTTGGTTAAGGGAGTTTTGGGTTTGGGTCACTTGACCCGGTGTTTATATATACATGTACTTGCATAGGTTTGATTAAGCCAAGAAAATAGATGACTCTTTCTCCCAAATCTCTCTCTCTCTTCTCCCTCTCTCTCCAGCAATCTTTCACACACCAGGAGCAAGAAACCCTAGGGTTTCTTGCCGCCAGTCCATAAAAGGAAAGAAAGGAAGGGAGGCGCTAGCCCCTTCCCCCTTGCAGCCACCTACTAGATCTGCTCTCCCCCTCTTGTAGGTGCCCAAACACTAGGTCCAGAACCTGAAATCTCTTGAGAAGAGGTTGGTACAAGTCTTTCTCAGATCTGGAGTTGATCTGAGGTCGTTTGAGGTATGGATGAGATCTCCATCAACAGATCTACAAGAAAGGCTGCAGCAGGACAGATCTGCGAGGTCTGTCTCTATCTATCTTCTTCGATATCTAGAATATCCCAATTTAAGATCTACAAATTAGAGGACCTCGGTCCTGGTCTGATCTAGTTGGATACTAGATCTTGGATTTTTTAGAGATGGTTTCAAAGGCATTCTTCATCTGGAACGAAAGGCTGATAAAGAAGACACCAACCAGGCTGATTTCGTCAAGGGCCTTGGATCGTGTCCAGAAGTCTCCAGATCTATTCGTTGTTGGTTTGCTACACCAAAGGTCTGTGGGAGGAGCCGGGATCATGCTCCAATAGTTGGTATTAGAGCCACGGTGGTGAGGAAGTGGTTCCAAGCATGAGAAGTTGAAGATCTCAAGTGCTGAAAATTTTTAGCAAGGTACCATCAAGGTATATTCTACACTTCTTGAATTTATATTGCTTGTTTGGCTTGGATCCAGTCATGGGAAGCAATATGAAGGTCGATTTTGAAAAGTTTGATGGTAAGGAGAATTTTTTCATGTGGAAAATCTGGGTGGAGGATCTTCTGGTGCAAGCAGATCTGGATCAGGCTTTGGATGAGAAGCCTGAGGGAATGATAGATAGACAGTGGGCATCGTTGGAGAAGAAAGCATGCTCGATGATCAGAGGATGTTTGGTGGATGCGGCGTTGTATTCGGTGCTAGAAGAAAAGACCCCGAAGGGCCTTTGGTCGAAGTTGCACACCATGTACATGGAGAAGAATATGTGCAACAAGCTGATGCTGAAGAAGAGGTTGTACAGTCTTTGGATGCAGGAGGGATCTGATGTGATTGGCCACATTCAGAGGTTTGACCAGTTGTACACGGAGTTGGTGAATATCGGGGTGAAGCTGGATGAGGAGGACAAGTCTCTATTGCTTCTATGCTCGCTGTCCGGATCATATGATTCTTTGGTGACTACACTACTCTACGGCAAAGAGACTCTGGAGTATGAGGACATGGTCTTGGTGCTGAGGTCGAATGAGCAGAGGGAAAAGTTGACCAGAGATCGGGCTCCCCAGGAGGAGGTCCAGTAGGGCGCTGCTGGATAGCTAACCTCTTTGATTTTGCCTCTTGCAGGTACTACTGGAGGACTTGATATTCAGGTGGAGAACCTACCTAAGGTGTCTCCACAGGTGGAGAGGACTCAGACAGATGATCGAGGTGGAGTGGTCCAGCAGGAGCGAGCTGGATCGAGGACTGATATCGGTGTTGCCCTACACAAGCCCAAGAGGACCATCAGGTAATCGGATCGATATGGTTTCGAGGAGATGCTATCATATGCCCTGGTGACAGCGAATGAAGACCCATATACGTATCAGGAGGCTATAAGAGCCAGGACAGAGAGCGGTGGGTCCAGGCGATGTCCGAGGAGATGCAGTCTCTCCACAAGAATCAGACATGGCGATTGGTGCAGTTGCCACAGGGGAAGAGGCCCATTGGCTGCAAATGGGTCTACAGTCGCAAGGAAGGGCCTTCAGAGCAGGGAGGTATCAGATTCAAGGCGAGGTTAGTGGCCAAGGGATACTCCCAGAAGGAAGGCATCGACTTCAGCGAGGTCTTCTCTCCCGTTGTCAGACACACTTCCATCAGAGTGTTGTTGAGCATCATAGCAGCTCAGGATTTAGAGCTGGAGCAGATGGATGTCAAGACGGCATTCCTTCATGGGTATTTGGAGGAGAGGATTTACATGGAGCAGCCACGCGGTTTTAGGGATCCAGGATCAGAAGGAAAGGTTTGTCTGTTACAGAAGTCGTTGTACGGGCTGAAGCAGTCACCGAGGTAATGGTACAAGCGGTTCGACTCCTATATATGCTGCATTGGACTTTCTAGGTGCGAGTTTGATCCCTGTGTTTATGTTCAGTCTCTTGAGGATGGTTCTAGGTTGTTCCTACTCTTGTATGTGGATGACATGCTTATAGCATACAAGAGTAAGAAGGTTGTGCAGGATCTGAAGGCATCCTTATCTCGGGAGTTTGAGATGAAGGATTTGGGCCCTGCAAGGAAGATCCTAGACATGGAGATTTTCAGAGATCGAGCCTGGAGGGTGCTGCATCTATCTCAGGGGGGCTACATATAGAAGGTCTTAGAGAGGTTCGAGATGAAGGGAGCAAAGCCGGCAGAGCTGCCACTTGCCGGTCACTTCAGACTCTCGAAGACCATGGCGCCACAGACTGAGGTGGAGGCTCAGGAGATGGAGAAGGTTTCTTATGCTTTAGGAGTTCGGAGCTTGATGTATGCGATGGTCTGTTGTAGACCAGACATCACTCATGCAGTGAGTCAGGTTAGTAGGTTCATGGCGTAGCCTGGCAGGGAGCACTGGAGAGCTCTGAAGTGGATATTCAGATACCTGGCGGGTTCAGTTGGAGTTGGCATCTGCTACGGAAGCGAGGAGGTACAGTGGGATACTCTGACATGTCCAGGGAGGCTCAGGGGTTGGTTGGTGGTTATGTAGACGCAGAGTTTGATGGAGATGTGGATACCCGGAGGTCTACGACAGGGTTCATCTTTAGCCTGTATGGAGGTCCTATTTCTTGGAGATCGAGTCTACAGCCTATCACGGCCCTATCCACTACAGAGGCAGAGTACATCAGGCTGACAGAAGTAGCTAAGGAGGCAATTTGGCTGAAAGGTTTGTTGACGGAGATGGGCCTTACTCAGGAGGCCATTAGAGTGCACTGTGACAGTCAGAGTACACTTCTATTAGCACAGAACTCAGTCTATCATGCAAGGATAAAGCACATTGACATTCGGTATCATCAGATCAGAGAGCTTGTGGAGGATGGCATGGTGGAGCTGGTAAAGGTACACACCAAGGAGAACCCAGCTGATGCACTTACGAAGGTACTTCCACGGGACAACTTTTAGAGATGTGTTGAGCTGATTCGGCTGATGGACAGAGTGGAGCTGGTTGAGGCCTTGGGATACCAAGGTGGAGATTGTTGTAATCCAGATAGTGTGCCCAAGGCCCAGGGGACCAAGGCTAAGGCCAAGGTCCATCATTCATGAGGGCTTCATGGAGACTCTAGGGCTAGTTGGGCCCTAGGTTGAAAGGCTGTGGGCCTTTCGGGTTCTTTAGGTCTAGGTTATGTGGGCCTCAAGGGACCAACTCTTTATGGATCAGGTCTGGACCTAGGAGAGGTGAGATTAGGTCGAGTCATGGGTGTACATGGGCTTGGGTTAACCTAATCTCCCATAGAGTTGGTCAAGGGAGTTTTGGGTTTGGGTCACTTGACCCGGTGTTTATATATACATGTACTTGTATAGGTTTGATTAAGCCAAAAAAATAGATGACTCTTTCTTCCAAGTCTCTCTCTCTCTTCTCCCTCTCTCTCCAGCAATCTTTCATGCATCAAAAGCAAGAAACCCTAGGGTTTCTTGCTGCCAGTCCATAAAAGGAAAGAAAGGAAGGGAGGCACTAGCCCCTTCCCCCTTGCAGCCGCCTACCAGATCTCCTCTCCCCCTCTTGCAGGCACCAAACACCAGGTCCAGGACCTAGAATCTCTTGAGAAGAGGTTGGTACAAGTCTCTCTCAGATCTGGAGTTGATCTGAGGTCGTTTGAGGCATGGGTGAGATCTCCATCAACAGATCTACAAGAAAGGCTGCAGCAGGACAGATCTGTGAGGTCTGTCTCCATCTATCTTCTTCCCCATCTAGAATATCTCGATTCAAGATCTATGAATTTGAAGACCTCGGTCTTGGTCTGATCTGGTTGGGTACCAGATCTTGGATTTTTTAGAGGTGGTTTCAAAGGCGTTCTTCATCTAGAACGAAAGGCTGATGAAGAAGACAACAACCAGGCTGATTTCGTCAAGGGCCTTGGATCATGTCCAGAAGTCTCCAGATCTATTCGTTGCTGGTTCTGCTGCACCATAGGTCTGTGGGAGGAGCTAGGATCGTGCTCCAATACTATTCCATATAGATATCTTCTTCACGATATCCATTCAGGAAGGCAGTTTTCACATCCATCTGTCAGATTTCATAATCGTAATAAGCTGCCATAGCAAGCAGAGTACAGAGAGATTTCAGCATGGTTACGGAGAAGAAGATTTTCTAATTGTCAATGCTTTCACGCTGACTATAATCTTTAGCCACAAGCCTAGCTTTATAGGTCTTTCCTTACCATCGGCACCTATCTTTCTTTTGTAGATCCATTTACACCCAATAGGTACAATGCCTTCAGATGGATCCACTAAAGTCCAGACTTGGTTTGAATACATTGAGTCAATTTCTGACTTCATTGCATCAAACCACTTCTCGAAATCGATGTCAGACATCATCTCGTCAAAGGTATTAGGGTCATCAGTATGACCCCTATCTCTCATAAGGAATATTTTCTTCACTTCCTCCATAAGCATACCCATGCATCTTTCAGGAGATTGGAAGATCCTACTAGATCTATGAGGTGGTAGAGGAACATCAACTACTGACTCATGAATTACAGGTTCCTAAGGATCTATAGCTCTGGGCTCTTCAAAGATCTTTTCTTCGATCTCCACTAACCTCCCACTGTCGCCATCCTGGATAAGCAATTTTTCTTGGAATACGGCATTTCAACTCACAATCACATTATGATTTTGTGGAAAGTAAAAGTAGTATCTCATGGATTCTTTTGGGTACTGTATATAGCGAGCTATAATAGATCTATCCTCTAACTTTTTCACCATCTATCTTTTGATATAGGCCGGACATCTTCAAGTCTTAAGATAATCCAGACTCAACTTCTTACCGAATCATATCTCATACGGTGTAGTAGGAACGGACTTTGAAGGAACCCTATTCAACAAGTGAATGATAGTTAACAAGGTATGTCCCCAAAGAAATAAGGGTAGATCAGTGAAGCTCATCATGGATCGAACCATATCCAATAGAATCCTACTCCTCCTTTCAGATACCCCATTGAGTTGAGATGTTCCAAGAGAAATCCACTGAAAGACTATACCGTTGTCCTTAATATATCTAAAAATTTTTTGACTAAGTTATTCACCTCTTCGATCAGATCGAAGAACCTTAACGTGTTTGCCTGTCTACTTTTCTACTTCATGCCTGAATTTTTTGAACATTTTAAAGGCCTCAGACTTGTATTTCATTAGATACACATATCCGTACCTAGACAAATCATCAGTAAAGATAATGAAGTAGGAGTAACCACCCTTGGCCTGCACATCAAATGGCTCACACACGTCGGTGTGTACCAGGGCAAGTAACTCTATGGCCCTTTTCCTATGTCCTACAAAGGGTAACTTAGCCATCTTTTCTCGAAGGTAAGATTCACAAGCTGGATATGGCTCTGGTTGAAGAGGGTCAAGGATTCCATCTTTTTTTAGTTTGTTTATTCCGTCCTCTCCAATATGGCCTAGTCTATGGTGCCACAAGTACTTCTGATTAATTTCATCTCTGGATCTCTTTCGACCTACGGCACTCACTATTTGCTCGTTTAGGTTCACATTCACATCAACATGCAAGTGACAAAGACTGTCAATTAAAAGACCTCATGCAACTAATTTATTTCATAAATAAATAGAATAAAAGTCTTTATTGAAACTAATTTTAAAACCTTCCTGTGCTAGCATAGACACGAAAATTAAATTTCGACTAGCTACAAGAATATAATAACAGTCTTTCAAATTTAATCTAACGTCAGACAGTAATTGAAGAGGGTAAGTGCCAACGGCCTCTACAGCAATCTTTGCTCCATTGCCAATCCGAAGGATTATGTCATCTTCTCTCAACCTCTTACTTTCTATCAGACCCTACATTGAGGTACATATATGAGCTCTCGAGCCAGAGTCCAATATCCAACTAGAAGTAGAAGAAACCATAAGGTTAGATTCAATTACGAGTATACCTTTGGAAGGTTTATCACCTTTTTTGATCTTTAGGCTCTCCAGGTATTTCAGACAGTTTTTCCTCCAGTGGCCTTCAGCATGATAGTGGAAACACTTTTTCTTTGCCTCAACCGCCTTTGAACCATCCTTCTTCGGCTTGCTCTCTTTTTTCTGCTTCTTTGTAGATTTAGCCTTCTTCCTTCCAACAGACTTTCTCTTGGAAGAAGAAGTCCACTCCACAATAAGAACAGAGCCCCTTGAACTCTTCAAGATACCCTCCATTGTGACCAACATATTGATAAGTTCAGAAATAGTACAGTCAAGTTTGTTCATATAAAAATTCATGATGAATTGACTATATGAACTGATAAGAGATTGAAGGATCAGATCTATCGATAATTTCTTTTACATATCTAGCCTGATCTTCTCAAGCTCCTCAATATCCTTGATCACTGTCATACAGTACTCATGGACAGACTGTCCTTCACGCATCTTTAGATTGAAGAGTCTCTTGGACATTTCAAAGCACGCAGTATGGCTCTGCTCACCAAACAATTTTTGTAGGTGGGTAATCATGGCCCAGACAGTGGGCATATGTTTATGCTAGCTTTACAACTTGTTTGACATAGATGCCAGCACATAGTACTTAACCCGACTATCTTCATCCGTCCACTTTTCAAAAGCAGCTCTCTGCTCAACAATAGGATGGTTTGGCAACACAACAAGATTCTGGTCGAGAACATGGCTTAACTTTTTTGAAGTTAGGACAATCTTGAGGTTTCTGAGCCAGTCTTTGTAATTATTACCGATCGAATGATTGGTTTCAAGCATGTGAGCTAGAGGGTTTGAGGCTGACATGATGGTTTAACTGCAAGAGTAGAGATTCAAGTTAGACTTTTGTACTTAATTTTTTAATATACTTTTAGAGACTTTAAGATGCAAATAATGACTCCCACTATTTTTTCAGATCCCTCCACTCTCCGAAAAGGAAATGAAAACCCTAACATGACAAAGGATTCCTAATAGATGCTACGGTCCAATCGATGACATGCACCTCACCTAAGAGTAATTGGTAACATGCACACCGATGCGTGGAAAACTCTTTGCCCAGATGCTTCACTAAGCATGTTGCAGCTACTTGGTCTCTAAGTCATGTGGGCTCACCTAACAGTTATTGCCTACACTTCTTAGTTAAGCCCGATCCACCGTTTATAAGCAGGTGCAAGACCGTCATTGGATCTCTCACCTAACAGTTATTGGGCCCCAACCCTATCCTTACCTTGGAGTAACTCTTTACTAATAGAGTGGTTGCATTTTCTGATGCAACTGAACCACTGTGATCAGCCGAGACCAATCAATATCGGTAACACACCCGTACATCTATAATGGTGGAAGACCTATAGACTTAATATTAGTGGAGAGATTTGGTTTTAGATCTCATCTAATCAGTCATCATATGACCGATCTAATTGGCATGGATTGAACCAAACCACTAAGCAACCTAATTCTAGACCCAATCTTCCAAGTTGGCCAGGTAAGTAGAGAATAGTGGGGGTCCCCCCATTGCCTTCCTTAGACATCAATTAAATTAGCTAGGTTGGCTAACGGAACCCATTAAATAACCATATCTCATTAACTTGCTTTAGACATCAATAGGTCGATGGATCAGAATTGGTTAGCTCAAGCAAATTGGGCTCAAACCAGCGAGCCAAATTAGGTTCTTAGGTTAATTGATTCTACATATGAGATTCATTTGATTTGATCAAAAATAATTATATGATCATTAACTTAATTGATCTGACTCTTATCAACACTTGACTTAGTTTGATCAATTACTTAATCGAGTTAGACCCATATGACTCAAATCAAAAACCTTAGATATAATCCTATTACGTGGCCTAATTTTTTTTTTTTGATTTTTCATGACCAAAACCCTCATACACAAATATAAATTTTAGATTTTAAAATTATATTTTAGATCTAAATTTTTTACATGAAAGTAGGTATTAAAATATGAAAATAACTTTCAAGTTCTAACATACAAACATATATCACATATATGCATGTAAAATCAGATCTAAACATGATATCATATATCTCATATACTAATCATAGTTTAGATTAAAATCAAATTTATGATCTAAATATACAATCATATATCATATATATGAATCAAAATTTAAATTATCAAAAATTCAAGTTTCATGCATGTAACTATTTCACATGAACTAGAACTCTTTCTAGATCAATTTTCAGATCTTTGTATGCATCAACATATCAACTATATATTTTAAAATTAAATTTAAAATTAAATTTTAAATTTAAAGATCTATCCATACATCTCATGTATCAAAAAAAATTGATTTTAAAATCTTTTCAAAAATATGTATATCAAAATTCAGCATATGAAAATTCATGGCTCTGATACCATTGTTGGAATTTGGGATTTGAAGCATGCATATGTGTTTCAAAAATTTAATTTTTTAAATACCACAATAGAGAATAAGATTAAAATAATTTTAATCTAAATTTTATATGTATAAAAATATAAAATCATATGGATCTATTTTATATACTGAAATTGATATATACTAAAATTTAAATTGTGATCAAATCACATACTTTTCTCACAATCTTCTTTTTCAAATCTGAATTTGAAAGAGACGAGGCTCTCTGTTAGTTACACAAGTATCCGATCTCTATGAGTATCCACTCAAGATCAGCTTGGAATAGCCCTCTAAGATCTGAATTTTGATTATCTAAAATTCAGCCTGCTGAATCTGAACGAAGCCTGGATTGCGATCAATGTTTGATCTTTCTCCTTGATCTTCTTTTTCTCCTCTCCTCTAGGCTCTTTCTCCTTGCTCTTTGTTGCTACAAAATATTAGCAACCAGCCAAAAGGTGGGATGCCAACACCTTGGGCATGAGACAACTTGGGATGCGCGTCCCAATTTGTATGGCATGGGGACGCCTAAGGAGAAGAGAAAGAGGGAGGAAGAGAGGGTGTGGGAGCTCCTTTGGGTATGGGGAGGGACTAGCTTTGATGATTTTGGGACCTTAGGGGAGGTCCCTTTTTATAGGCACAAAGATTGAATCCTATTCAATCATATAATACAAGTTCTACTTGCATTAGGATTCCTATTAACTTAAGTTATTTAACTTACATTAGGAAGCCCATTAGGCACCAACTATTGAAGCCCTTGCACTCATAATTAGATACCCTATTTTACATCCAAGAGACACCCCATATGAGAACTAAAGGCCC
This sequence comes from Elaeis guineensis, assembly GCF_000442705.2. Lineage (NCBI taxonomy): Eukaryota > Viridiplantae > Streptophyta > Magnoliopsida > Arecales > Arecaceae > Elaeis > Elaeis guineensis. The sequence goes on along the minus strand of NC_025999.2, from coordinate 48,919,599 downwards.
TCTAATCAATGGACATGCCCAAATTGAACAATTCAAAGTGGCGCCCTAAAATAACTATCAAGGAGATTCATAAGGGATTTGCACCCTTAATTTATGTGATCCATAATCTTAGACACCCAACAATTAGAGTCTCATAAATCTTATTCATATAGGTAATTAGCAGATAATTAAGTTAGAATTAATTTATCAAATAAGCAATCCTAACAGAAAGAGAAATTGGATCCAACTATATGCTAGCAAGGTTATCATGAACCCAATAGATTTCTCTAAATCCAATTGACACTTCATAAGCTCAATTTCTTATTCCAGACCTAATCTCTTTATTGTGTGACCCCATAGGTTTAATTCTATTTGATAGTGAGATATACAATGATCTTTATCATTATATCATTAAAATTTTATTCAATGGATTGGAATAATTTTACTCTAACTCAGCAAGGATTGTCAATCCGAAATAATCTTAGTAAGCTCTCACAATCCACAAGTGACACCTAGCAGTATATAGTGGCAACCTAGTAAATTGAAATAAACCTCTAGGTGTAGTTAACATGTGATTCAATTCCTCTATCATGAGTCCCGACTAGATGGCAGGTCATGGATAAATCGTCAAACCTCAACATCAGTCATATGAAAGATTCGATTAGCGCAAGCCCAGATTTGATGTCTATAGAAACTCTTTTTCATCAATCACTCTATTGTAGCCATAGATTCATGGACTTAGCTTTTCAAATCTCAAAGGACTACTTCTCTCTATCAAGGTTGATAGATCTTATCTTGATGTGCATCCTACTCTTATAATGGACCAACTATCATCAATATCCACTACAAGGGCTTATTGAAACCCATGTTTATGTGTCAATCAAACTTTCACAGTTTCACTATGAATAGTAGTACCATCTCAAATCAAAGAATCAGTCACACAACTACAGCATCGAGATAATCACTGATGATTGAATAAAAATCAAGTGATCTCTCGTATGGTCACGCTCAGTGCTAATTATTCTCTATCAACCATCCGCACTCATCATTTTGTGTCTCTATACAGTAGATTAGAGACCCATCTATCTCGAAGAAAATGATTTGTGCGTCAGTCTATCCAGATCTGTCACCATCCTCATGATGATCCTATGATCGGGAGCCTTTAGGAATTAAATACATGTCTCTAATTCTCAATACTTTGAGAGTATATATCAAAACTAATTTCATGGATGATTTAAGGACACATTACACTTGAATGAAAAAGAATTTATTTTTTATTGATCATATCAATATATTAAGTATAAAATTATATCCTAGATTAATTATAATGTGTCAGTCATATTGGCTTCTAGGACATACATCTAATTGATGGGCTTTGCAAGTCTGCTGATTTCTTTTTGGGGATATGCACTCGAGTTGGCTTGTTATATTTTAAATAAAGTTTTGAGTAAGTCTGTAAGCAAAACACCACATGAGATGTGGATAGGGCGTAAGCCAGCACTCTCTCATCTTAGGATTTGGGGATGTCCAGCTTATGTCAAACATTTGAAAACTGACAAGCTTGGATCTAGATCTGACAAATATCTATTTGTAGGGTATCTAAAAAAGATCTAGAGATATTACTTCTACCTTGCTGATGAAAAGAAGGTGTTCGTCAGCAATAGGACAGTCTTTTTAGAAAAAGAGCTCCTTGGTGAAGGAACTAATGCCTCAAAGATTAAACTTGATGAAGTTTGATCGGTAGAAGAATCGACATAATTTAGTAAACTCATAGAGTCGGACTTGATTAGATCAAATCCAAAACCTATTATAGAAACATCTTTAAGGAGATCCGATAGAGTACGGCGTCAACTGGATAGATACTATGATTTTTTAGTCCGAGATGGAGATCCAGTTGAACTCGATGAGAACAATGAGGATCCGATCATCTATTTGGATGTGATGCAGAGGTCTGACTCTGATAAGTGGTTGGAAGTCATGAAATCTAAAATAAAGTCCATAAAAATCAATAATGTATGGACATTGGTTGACCCACCTGAAAGGGTAAAATCAATGAAGGAACCAGATCTAGGGTTTCAGGGTTAGATCTTGAAACTTTTTCAAGATCAGGCAGCAAAAGACTAAAATAAATTAAAATTTATCTTATAAAATTAGAGAATCCTTAGATCTAAGATCCTATTACATAATTATTACATGGTATTAAATCAGAAATTAAAATTTAAAGAACAAGAACTACATGTTGATCATATCAATATGTTTCTATACTACATCTAATGTATGTAAAATATAATAGATCAGATCTATTACCTTACAAGTTAGACATTCTAACATTGCTGATCCAAACTTGAGGATGATGTTGTGAGCCGCACATGCATCCGACCTCTAGGAGTCATCCACATGAGCCCACAAATCATGATCAGAAGTCTTGGTCCAGGAAATCAGCACAGTATACTAATACTGTGTTGATCCTTCTTCGATGGTCGATTAGATGCCACCTTCTTTTTGATTTGGACTCTTTCAAAGATGAGAAGCAGGAGGAGTTTTAGATGTGAGACACTCTCAGAAAACTCACAAATGGAGGAAGGGAAGAGGTGAACTCAGCAATCCTAGAAGAAGACCCTCTTCTTCTTCTCTTTGCTCTCACCTAGACACCTAGTTTTGTGTCTATTATATCTCCACACCCCAAAATTCTTTCTCCCTAATTTTCACATGACCCAAAGGACTCTCAATGCTCTACAATTTACAAAAATTTTAGAAAGAAATTTTTTTAAATAATGAGATATGAAGAGTCCTTGTCTAGGTCAAATACCTAGTCAAGAAAAATCAAACAGGGCAAGACAAGTGGTGCCCAACTCTTGGGCACCCCCTCCTTCTTTTTCTACCATGGATCACCAACAAAGGGTGCACAATATGTGCCATAAAAGTCATGAAAATCTCAAAAAAAATTTTGGATAAAATCAGTGCCATAAGGAAAGAGTTTTGGTTTCCTAAAGTTCTATTTCATAGAATTTGAAATCCAAACTAATTTCTACTTTGACTTGGTCCACAACCACACTCCATGTAAGAGAGAAAGAGTCAAAAGCTTTGGGCATGTGTGAAGGCCTGGGAGAGAAGGTTTTGTCATAGAAAATAAGAGAGAGTGGGTGTGGGGGGCTAAGGTGGCGCAAGGTGGAATCCTAGTCTTACTAGGATTCAATCTATGACTTGTTCAAATTTGGTTTCTCAAATCAAATCAAACCAAAATCAAATCAACCCAATTAAAATAGATCTTAATCTAATTAAAAACTTAATTTAATCAAAATTAAATTAGATTTAAATTTAATTTAATTTTTTAATTGAATTAGAAATTAGGTTGACCCAAGTCCTAATTGGACTAGGACTAGTTTTTTTTGCACTTGGCTTATCCAATAAACCAATTGGACTTGATCCAATCAAGCCCAAATTAAATCTAATTAAATTATATTTAATTAGACTTAATCTCAGCCCATTGGCTTAATCAAATTAAGCCAATTAGCAATCGAATTGCTAATCGATCCTCCTGTAACACTTGTACTAGGTTAAATGTCAATCGTATTGATCATTTAATCCTAGAATAATTCTTAATTGTTGATCAACCATCCGATCAGATCATAAACTCTATTGTGTATGACCTCATAGGTCCAAACCTAAGTTGATAGTGTAGAAATAAATTTTTATACCAATCGAAGTAACCATCTAGCAATGGTACCCGATGGTCGGATAGGTCGAATGTGTAGAACAACATCCTTAGAACCCATGCAGATATAGTTTCCATATAATTTATCTCTTTGACCAAAATGCTCATAAGACACCTTATAGTTCAACTGTAAACTCTGATCAAGTTGTCCACATTGTATTTCAAAATATCAAATCCATCTGATGGATTACCTGGCCAAGGTTTTGCTAAATTGAAATACAGCGACTCATTCTTCTCCAACTCTTGGAGTGGTCAATCTCATCTCGATCACACTCTGACTTCGCAAGTACTTGATTGTGCCTAGAAGCCTTCCGTCACTGAATTAAAAATTTAATTAGTCCAGTATCAAAGCACAGTGAGCTGTTTGCAAGTCACTGAGGCGATCTCAGGTCTAAAGGACACTTATACCTATATCCCATCAGAGACATTCTCGACAGTAGAATGCTCTGAAGTTAGTCACGTTCAATGATGATATACCCTTACATCTCACTAATATGCCATACCAGTGTCTCCACACTCCTTAATTAAGAGGACAACCAACCCATATGGCCTACAGTGACCTATGCTCGATAGAAGCTGTCATCCTTATTAACAGCATATCATTTGGTTGTGAACAGTTTTAAGAACTAATCGATAAATCCTCTCTTTATCGAACCTAAATAGTCCTAAGAACTTCATCACAACAATGGAGTTCATTAGAAGATGAAAACTTATGATGAAAATATCAAAAATATATTTTATTTATTAACAAATCAATTACAATACAAGGTTGCTCAACCGTCAACAGGTTGATGATTGGCTTTTGGGATATATTTTCTAACAACTCCCACATGTCCTAAAGCCACTCGGCACAGTATCTAATACCCATCTTCGACTTGTGGTTGTCCAACTCCTTTATTGCCAGGGCTTTAGTGAAGGGGTCGGACAGGTTCTCCTTTTCATCGATCTTCTGAAAGTCGACATCATCTCGATCCATGATCTCCGGGACCAGGTGGAAGCGGTGCAAAATATGCTTCGTCTGCTGGTGTGCTTTGGGTTCCTTCACCTAAGCAATGGCACCAGTGCTGTCACAATAGAGCAGGATCGAACCATCGAGGGAGGGTGCTACTCCAAGCTCGATGATGAATTTTCTCAGCCACACAGCTTTCTTTGTAGCATCCGATGCTGCAATGTACTCCACCTCACAAATAGAGTCTGTCACAGTATGCTGCTTGGAACTCTTCCAATAGATGGTTCCACCATTTAGAGTAAAGATATAATCCGACACGCTTTTGCTGTCATCATGGTCAGATTGAAAGTTAGAGTCTATGAACCCCACAAGTTTCAGATCTGACTCACCATAAACCAACTATTGGTCTTTAGTATTTCTTAAATACTTAAGGATGACTTTAACCACTTTCCAGTAATTTTCTCCAGGATCAGATTGGTATCTACTTAGTACTCCTAGTGAGTATGCCACTTTGGCCTTGTACATGTCATGACGTACATGATAGATCCTACAACCAAAGCATATGGGACTCTACTCATACACTCTCTCTTCAGGAGTTATCAGACAATCCTTCTTAGAGAGAGAAATTCTATGGCCTATCAGTAGATAGTCTTTCTTAGAATTTTTCATGCTGAACCTCTTTAGCACAGAGTCTATGTACGTGGACTGGGATTACCCAAGCATCCTTTTAGATCTATCCCTATAGATCTTCATCCCTAGGATGTAGGATGCTTCACCCAAGTCCTTCATGGAGAACTGCGATGACAACCAAATTTTTATTCCCTGTAGTGCGGGGATGTCATTCCTGATTAAGAGAATGTCATCCACGTAAAAGATAAGGAATAACACAACTGGACCATTTGCCCATTTATAGATGCAGGGCTCTTCTCCATTCTTAATGAAGCCATACATTTTGATCACCTTATCAAAACATATGTTCCAACTCCGAGAAGCTTGTTTCAATCCATTAATGGATCTCTAAAGCTTGCACACCTTGGACTCATCTGTGGATGTAAACCCCTCAGGTTGTATCATATACACCTCTTCGATCAGCTCTCCATTTAGAAAAGTTGTCTTTACATCCATCTATCTAGTCTCATAATCCAGATGGGCAGCTATTGCAAGCATTATTCGAATGGATTTGAGCATTACCACTAGGAAGAACATTTTGTTATAGTCAATACCATAATATTGATGATATCCCTTAGCAACCAGATAGGCTTTATAGGTCTCCACCTTTCTGTTTGCGCCCCTCTTCCTTTTGAAGATTCATTTACACCCAATGGGTTTAACCCCTTCAGGTGGGTCAACCAATATCCATACATCATTGACCTTCATGGACTCCATTTTGGATTTCATGGCTTCAAGCTATTTCTCAAAATCAGGTCTCTGCATTGCATCCATATAGGTGATCGGATCCTCATCATTCTTATCGAATTCGATGGGATCACCGTGTCGGATCAAAAAATCATAGTATCTGTCCGGCTGATGCGGTACTCTATCGGGTAGCCTTAATAGTGTAGGCACATTAGGCTCCAGATCTGATCTAATCAAATCCAACTCAGGTTCAGCTATTGGTGTCGGTCCTTCTATCTGTTGAACTTCATCAAGTTCAACCTTAGAGGCAATGGTTCCTTCACTAAAGATCTCTTTTTCTAAAAAGGTTGCCTTAAGACTGATGAACACCTTTTATTCATCAGCATGGTAGAAAAAATATCCTTTAGTCTCTTTGGGGCACCCTATGAATGTGCATTTGTCAACCTAGGTCCAAATTTATCTGTAACTAACCATTTGACATAGGCGGATACCCCCAGACCTTAAGGTGTGAAAGTACTGGCTTACGCCCTGTCCATATCTCATATGGAGTCTTAATTACAGACTTACTTGAAATCCTATTTAACAGATAACAGGCTGATTTGAGTGCATACCTCCAGAAGGATATCGGCAAGCTGGCAAAACCCATCATGGATCGAAACATGTCTAACAGAGTCCGATTTCTCCTTTCAAACATACCATTATGCTGTGGTATTTTTGGAGGAGTCCATTAGGAGAGAATCCTATTCTCTCCTAGATATGTGAAAAACTCAACAAAAAGGTATTCTCCTCCTCGGTCAGACCAAAGAGTTTTAATACCCTTCCCAGTTTGTTTTTCTGCTTCACTTTGGAATTATTTGAACATTTCAAATGAATCAGACTTATGTTTCATCAGATAGACATATCCATGTCTGAATAGATCATCCATGAAAGTGATGAAGTAAAAATATCCACCTCTAGCACTTGTGCTCATGGGCCCGCATACATCAGTATGTACTAGGCCCAAGAGCTCAGTAGCTCTCTCACCTTTTTCAGTAAAAGGTGACTTGATCATTTTACCAAGAAGACAGGACTCACAGATTGGAAGTGATTCACAATCACTGACTTTGAGGATTCTCTCTTAAGTCAACCTGTTTATCCTGTTATTGTTTATATAACCTAGCCTACAGTACCATAAGTAGATATCTGATACACTATCTAATCTAGGATGCTTGCCAGTAGAATAGATTATGTTAACAAGTTATGATAATATATACACACCATTGTTCAAATGTCCATAAAAAATACTAGAGAAAAAGAGGGTCAAAAATACTTCTTTCAGGCATGAGGTTTGGATGGGTTTCCTTCTTCCTTGGCGTGAACAAAAGAGGAGACTGATCTCCTCTCGGGTGAGCGACCTAGAACTGTTCTAGGATTTTGGGTGAGAGAAAAATCAAAGAGAAGAGAGTCTTCATCAAATTTTTCTCCACCATCCAGCATCCCCTCTAATCCATATTTAATATCAAAAAGGTCTGAGGCAATCAAAGGAAGAGATCAAATCAGATCTACCATCAGAAGTTGACTGCGTGAGCTAGCACTCCCATGGAGGGCTGATCGATTCGAGGACTTTGTGTGGACTATCTGTAGAGGTTGGATGCTTGTATCGCTATGAGCAACCAGAGAGGACTTCCAGATCTACATTCTCAATTATGGAGATCAACTATCCATGCTCAGGTATTGGGTTTGAAACCCTAAAAGTGATAGATTAGATCTATCACTAATTACTGTTCTTGTTCAAATACTTGTAATAATAGATTCAGATTTTTATGCATATAAATTCATGTTATAAATCTATTTGTAGGAGTTTTAAGATCAGATCTTATGCATGTATTTATAGATTAAATAGTTTAATCTATTCATTGAAAATTTTAAAATGCATGTATGAAATCCCTACACGATCCAACATATATAGATGTTCGAAGGCTAATAATATCTCAATCCAAAGATAGATACTTCATATGAGATATAGTGTATTTTCTAATATGCTTCATAAATTTTAATTCTCATTCTGAAAATATGCTCTAGAAATTGCTGTTTTGAATTAGATATCAATAAAATTTGTAACTAGCACTCCATATAAGATATGGAGAAATGCAAAAGATAGGTTGCCCAACTTATGTGAAAGAGTTGATGTACATAAGTTTATGCTAAAATATGTTCATATATGTTTATGGTTATCCTAAAGAATAGTATGAGATACTATTTCTACCACACTACTTGACAAAAGTGTTTAGTCAGTAAGTATGCTACCTTTTAGGAAAAAAAATTTTTCTAAGGGTTCAGTGGGAGGATATTTGAACCTGAGAAGTTCAAGACTTATGAACTATCCTGTCATAACCTATGGAGTATCCACAAGTTGATTCCTGACCAGGTGTGCTTATTGTTAAGGCACGACCATGATACACACCTCCTCATCAAAGGTCAATCTGAGTGTATAATGTACCTCTCAAATTATGGGACTATCATACATCATTGAAAATGATGATACACCATACATCATTGAGAATGATACTTTCTTGACCTATTCAGAGATCGTCATGAATACAGACTCTGACAGTTGGTTTGAAACCATAATATCCGAAATGGACTCCTTATACATCAACCAAGTATGGACTATGGTTGAAGCATCTATAGGTATGACCCAACAGATTACTAACAGGGTTGTCAATCTGGATTTTTGTTATTGCCACATACCATCTAGAGAGTTTGTCTCTAGTAGGAGGGCAAATATATTTATGGATTCAAGCAGGTATTGAGAAGTAGGTAATTCTATTTTTGATAAGACAGTCAACATGTTTGACTTTATCAAAAATAGATGAATCATATGTGTGTGCAAGAAGACAAGTGGAGTCCCACTAACTTCTTGGTTATGTATGTAGGTGACATACGGCATATTGGGAAGGTAGTCCCGATATTACACTAGGTCAATAATATGCTTATCATAAATATTTTTATGGAAAAGACTTGGGTTAAGCATCCAATATTTCTTGACATCTATAGGGATAGATGTAAGTGGATGTTAGGCTTGTTTCAGTCTAGGTACATAGATTTTATGTTGAAGAGGTTCAACATGAATGGGTGTAAAGAAGTTTATTTACCCATACATTCAATGTACCAAGTCTGATGTGAATTATGTTCTGTGCATAATCATTGATTTCAGATAGATCCTTGATAGGATTTTTTAAAAACTGTAAAAAGCATTCTCAAAGTACTTAAGAAGTACTAGAGGAGCAATAAATTAAAAAAATTTCAAATAGCTAACTGTATTTATTTCAGTTAAATGTTATTACTAAAGATTGCTAAGAAAAGTCGTCAGATGAAAGGGTTCATCACTAAGTTGGGTGTGGTCTCACTAGGAACCCACGTACATCCTAGGTACTTTCGCCTCATTCATGATATGATCATAAAATGAGTTAGTATTAAGAACATTATAATGGACCAATTCATTAAGCGTTACACAATAGCAGTGTAATCGCCATCCTGAATGTATAAACATCAAGTACAGGGGCGGTTGACTTTAGTGCAAGTGGAAGATTGAAAGAATAGTGCCCTACAAGCCAATCGCATAAAGAAGTGAAGGAATTTTTTTTATTTTCTTCCTATTCATTTGCATGATATTAGTTATTTTTATTTATGAGGTATTGTGTTTTATCATTTGCTACATCATATTTTTTATGATTATGATAAACCCCAGAGATTAGGATAATAATTTTAGGATCATGACGAGATCATGCCAATGAGATCTAAAATCTTGATAGCTCCAATATAAAATATTCCTAGTTGTTGGATTATCAAGTCGGAGATCGATGATATCGGTAAGACTGGTATATCTTATGTATGCTCGATGGAGAGGATGGTTGATCTCACAATCAGTTGTGTGGTGATACTAATACAAAAATGTAGGTGCTTATTAGAGAATGAGTTCACTGAACTGACCCACCAAAAGAACATCTGATGGAGCCTTATAGCATGTCAACAGATGGTTCTTCAGTGGGAGTGGTGCATGTGATCTTTTGACCTGAGATCACCATGGTACCTTATGTACATGGATCCTTCTTTGGTTTATTACCTAGCACACCACTTTGAGATATGTGTGGAATATTCTGGGTATGGTGAAGTGTGCATGCAGGTTGTGAGTGGTCAATAAGGAATCGGTCACTCCTTGTAGGAGGAGAGAATATCCTATATGATCTCATAGGATGATGACACTGAGAGTCTCTGACTAGAGTAGGGATGAACAGTAAAATATATTTTTACTGATTCATCAACTGAGTCATCATCATCGGATTGAGATATATATAGATAGGTATTTAGGTTTGACATATTTTCGTACCCATAGCCTTTTCGGGATGTTGCATGATCGAAGGATTGAATTGCATGGTAACTCATCATGGAAGGATAATTTTGGTGTTTCTACTAAATTTTAAATTTTTTGGATAGTCATGACATGTTGCTAGATGTCAATCTTAATTTGTAGACTCAATAGAATTAAAAAAAAATAATTCAAAAATCAATTAGAAAGAGTTCTAGTTGATTGGAACTCTTGAGCTGACCTAATCTAATCGGATTAGGGTTACGTCGAGAGTTTGGATCCACTACTGGCTAGATTTGGAACCCAATGGGTCACACACAATAAAAATTTAATCTTGATTTGATCTATTTGAATTTATTATAAATTCAATGGGTTAATTAAATTGCTAGCATATGAATTAACTCAAGTTTCTAATTGGGTTCAGTGTAAATGTATTTGTGCTAATCCTTTGCTTGTTGCCTTGACCTTATATGATTGGGTTTGAACCTTTATTTAAATAGGTTGCTAATTTAGATTTTATGAAAGTGTTCCATGTGTGATCCATCTCATCCATGCCAAAAGCCACGCACAAATTAATTATCATGCCCAAAATAAATGGCGATGAGAAGGAAGAGTCCTTCTCATCTACTCTTAATTTTATTACAAAGTTCCACACATCCCTTATTTTTATGTGCCATCTGATGGTGCTATGGGATGTGTGGGCATGGAAGAGGAGAAAGAGTCCTTCTCTTGGAAGTAACTCCATGCTAATTTAATTTGGATGCCACCTTATTTTTGGGCGATAAAATGGAAGAGTCCATTTCACATTGGACTCTTAATTCCTCCCTTTATCTCCACACATTTCTTAATTCCTTGTGACATGAGATGTCTCTAGGTATTATAGGTACAAAAGAGAAGGAAGAGTCCTTATCTAGTAAGGAGTTTGAATGCCAAATAAATTGGATATCTTTTTATATATGTGTTGAGTTTATGGAAGGACTCTTAATTTCTCACGTGCTTCCTTAATTCCATGCACCATAAGATGGTGTCCAAATTTTTCTTAGTAGAAAAAGAGTCCTTCTACTTATAAATCACTTCCTATTCCATGCCTTAATACTTTGGATTCTAGGCAAAAATTATTTCTATGCATGTAAGAATTGAGGGATGCCAAGAGTTGACGCCCCTTGGGAAATAATGTGGCACCCCTTCATACCTTATATAAGGGGTGTCCCATATGGCATAAAATTTTATCCAATGGGTGGTTTGGATGTTGGATTAGATGAGGAAGTGGTAGAAAAAATTTGAAGTAAAATAGAAAAGGAAAAGGGAGAGAAAAATAGAAAGAAAGGGAAGAGAGAAAATGAAAAGCATGAGATACTTGTCCAAAAATCAGATTGTTCATGTGTTGAACATAAAATCTGATTTGTATGTGATGAGATCTTTTCAGGAAAGATTTCTAAAGAGGTCCTAGTGGAGGTCATGAAGGTATACAAGCAACTAACTAGTTCTTACGAAGGACGGTCGGTAGTGAGCTTACGAAGAAAGGCTGCAGCGCCATGACGAATTGAGAAGGGTCCTGATCAATCCCGTGTGGATTACCATTGAAGGGCTTCTACTTTGGAGTCTCATGGAGGTTTCAAAATTATCAGATCATAATCTTCTCATTGGTATATGACTTTTGATCTCTTTCTGATATATATATTTTTGATCGTTTTATTGTAATCATCTAGGGGTTCCTAGGCTTTTGAGTTTCGGTACTCTAGTTTAATTGTTGAACTTTATTTTCAATTATTGGATGTATGAAAAAAATTTAAAATCTATTTTTTGCTACATCATCAGAACCCAACATTATCAAACCATCCTACTGCTAAGCAAAGAACTACTTATGAAAAATGGATGGATGAAGACAGTCGGGTCAAGTGTTATATACTGGCATCTATGTCAAATGAGTTGCAAAGCTAGCATGAGCATATACCCACTGCCAAGGTTATGATCACTCACCTACAATAGTTGTATGATGAGCAGAGTCATATAGCGTGCTTCGAAGTATCCAAGAAACTCTTCAATTTGATGATGTGTGAAGGGCAGTCAGTCTATGAGCACTGTATGATAGTGATCAAGGATATTGAGGAGCTTGAAAAGCTCGGGCTTGATATTGAAAAGGAATTATCGATGGATTTGATTATTCAATCCTTTACGAGTTCATATAGTCAATTTATTATAAATTTTTATATAAACAAACTCGATTGTACTATATCCGAACTGGTCAACATGTTGGTCACTACGAAAGGAATCTTGAAGAGTTCAAGAGGCACTGTTCTCACTGTGGAGCAGACTTCTTTCAAGAGAATGTCTAGTTGGAAGAAGAAGATAAAATCCACTAAGAAGCAGAAGAAAGAGAGCATGCCAAGGAAGGATGTTCCAAAAAAGGCTAAAGCAAAAAAAAAGTATTTTCACTGTGATATTGAAGGCCACTAGAGGAGGAACTGTCCACTCTATCTGGAGAGCCTAAAGACCAAGAAGGATGATAAACCTTCAGAAGGTATGCTCATAATTGAATCTAACCTTACAGTTTCTTCTACTTCTAGTTGGATATTAGATTTTGGTTTGAGTGCTCATATATGTACCTCAATGCATGGTCTAATAAAAATTAGGAGGTTGAGAAAAGATGACATGATCCTTTGGATCGACAATGGAGCAAAAGTTATTGCAGAAGCCATTGGCACTTATCTTCTTCGATTATCATCGAATTTTAGATTAGATTTAAAAGACTGTTATTTTATTCCTGTAGCTAGTCAGAATTTGATTTCTGTGTCTGTGCTACTATAGAAAAGTTTTGAATTTAATTTCAATAAAAATTTTTATTCCATTTATTTATAAAATAAATTAGTTGTATGAGGTCTTTTAGTTGACAGTCTATATCACTTGCATGTTGATGCGAATATGAATTTGAACGAGCAAATAGTGAGTGCCGTAGATCAAAAGAGATTCAGAGATAAAATTAAGTAGAAGTACATGTGGCATCATAGACTAGGTCATATTGGAGAGGACATGATAAACAAACTAAAAAAAGATGGGATCCTTGGCTCTCTTCATCCAAAGTCGTATCCAGCTTGTGAATCTTGGCTTCAAGAAAAAATGGCCAAGTTATCCTTTATAGGACATGGAGAAAGGGCCACTGAGTTACTTATCCTGGTACACACCGATGTATCAGGATCATTTGATGTATAGATCAAGGATTGTTATAGCTGCTTCATTATTTTTACTGATGATCTGTCTAGATATGGATATGTGTATCTGATGAAATACAAGTCTGAAGCCTTTGAAAAGTTCAAAAAATTTAGAAATAAAGTAGAAAAACAAACAGGCAAGTACATTAAGGTTTTTCAATTCGATTGAGGAGGTGAATACCTTAGTCCAAAATTTTTGAGATATCTTAAAGACAATAGTATAGTCTCTCAATGGACTCCTCCAAGAATACCTCAGCTCAATGGGGTATCCAAAAGGAGGAATAAGATCCTATTAGATATGGTCAGGTCCATGATAAGCTTCACTGATCTATCCTTATATTTTTGGAGACATGCCTTATTAGGAAATAGCAAGGATCTAATCGTGGATGTCCTTGAAGGCCAACAACCAAGCAAAATAAAAACAACCTTCAGGATTCCAGCATCCTTGTAAATCCTATCGGTAGGATTTCTTTCTATGATTTGAATCCCTTCTCCATCAGATCTGAAATTCACCTTTTGAGACCTGGAAGTACTCTTGATGAAGCCTTAAAAAAATAAAAGATGAGACCTGAAACTCCTCTTGGATGGTCAAGAGGGGGTGCACAAATAGGGGGTGTGCACAAAAGGGGGGCGCTGGTTTCTAGCACCTCCTTTCTTTCCTTTTTGGGGTGGTGGCCAAGAAACCCTAGGTTTCTTGCTTTTAGGATATGGAGAGGACCTGAGAGAGAGAGTAATGAAGAGAGAGAAAGTTAGGAAGAAAATAATTTTGTATTCCTTTCAATTCATCAAGTCCAAATACAATGTATGTTTATATACAGGGTTAATGTGATCCAATCCAAAAACTCCCTTGGCTAACTCAATACAAGATTATACTCACCCAAGCCCATGTACACCCATGACTTGATCTAATCTTATAATATTGTACTCAATCCTACTCCAAATATAAGTTAGTCCCTCAAGGCCCAAAATTCCTAGACCTCAAAACCTGAAGGGCTGACAGTCTTTCATCCTAGGGCCCAAACTAGCCCTAAAAACCCCATAACCACCTCATGAACTTTGGACCTTGGCCTTAGCCTTGGTCCCTTGAGCTTTGGGAGTATCACATAAGGCCCAACAACTGCAGCATCGAGAAAATCACTGATAAGTAAGTAGACATCTAAGTGGTTTCTCGTGTTGGTCACGCTCAGTACAAGTTGTTCTTTAACAACCACCGCACTCTTACCCCAGTGTTTCTACACCACAGACTTGAGATTCATCTACTTTAAAGTGAGGTGATCCATGCATCGATCTTGAATGGATTGATCACTGTCTTCTGTGACGATCCTTCAATCGGGAGTATTTAGAAATTAACCACTAATAATGTATGTTTCAAATTCTCAACACCTTCAAAATATACAAAATCATCTTTATTAATTTTTAAGACAAATCATGGACACATATGACATGATTGGTTGTAAAGATTGCCCATCAAGTACAAAACATATCCTAGAGAAAGGTATGTGTCAGCCAAGATTGGCTTCTAGGGCACACATCTAACAAACTCCCACTTGTACTAAAGCCAATTTGCCATATATCTGAGCCCCATCTTCTGAAGACAGGCTTCGATGTTTAGCTGGCTAAGTGACTCGAGCCTACCACTATTATGTGGAGTCTACTCTCTGTACCTCTATATATTTTTACTTGAGGTAATTGCGTATATCTCTACTCTATATGCATGGACTTCTGGAGAGACCCTAGCTCCTTAGCGAGGGCTATGGACCATTATCTTTGCAGTACAATGTCAAAGCATCCAATAATATGATATCTAATTCTGTAACTATCATAAGAACTAGAATGCATCTTGCACATCTGTAGCATATTCAGCTTCCGTTGGTTGATTGTCTGGAACCCTTCCAGCAAATCAAACCAAACATAACTCAAGAATACATGCTGATATAGATATTCTACCATCAGCAACAGTATATCCTCCCACTCTTAGCTCTAACATTTTTTCAAAGATGAGAAATAATCCCTTAGTGCTTTTCAAGTACTTAGGGATATTTTCACAGCAATCCAATACTCCCAGTCTGGATTTGACTAATATCTGCTCATAATTTTCATAGTAAGATATACCAAGTCGAGTACATAGCATGGCATACACTTATTCCTAAGAAGATAACAGATCCCTCTTGGAGGTTTCAATACTGAACCCTTTCAGCACCACTTCTATATACTTATCTGTGAAAATCAAATATCCTTTTAGGATCTATTTCTATAAACCTTTATTTTTAAAATATAGGATGTTTGACCTAGGTCTTTTATAAGAAAATTTTATATATAACCACATCATAACTGATGTCAGTATGGGACCCTCCCACTGACCTTCATATAACTACATGATTCCTCATATCATGTCATTGTAGGTTTTGGGATCATCCCTATATTTCCAATCTTCCTTGAGAAATACTTTCTTTGAATTCTTCGTAAGAATACCAAGTACCTTTCTAAAGGATGAGAAATCCTACTAGATCTATAAGGTGGAGGAGGTACTATATATACTGGCTCATCTTAAATAGGCTGTACAGGTCATGTGACTCATTGTTCTTTAGAGATTTCTCTTTGAGTTCTTCCTCCCACTATTTTCAAGAAAATAGTATGATTGCTCATAATCACATTGTGAACCATCGAAAAGAAAAATGACATCCCAAACACTTTTGGGATATCTGATAAATGAGCTCTCATAGACCTATTCACTAACTTGTCCATCATATCATATCTCATATGGTGTGGTGAAACCAACTTTAGAGAAAATTTAATTTAAATTTTAAAAATTAAATCTTGTTCTTAAAAAAATAATAGTTAAATTAGTGATATTCATGATGGATCGGACCATATCTCATACAATGCCATCGCTTCTCACGGATACTCCGTTGAGCTGAGGTGTATAAGAGAATTTCATCATGAAACTATGCCATTCTCTTTCGATAATTGATAAATTTCCTATTTGATATTGCATCACCGATCTAATCGAAGGACCTTTGGAAATTTTTTGATTTATCCTTTCTACTTCACATCTTAATTCTTTGAATCTTTCAAATTCTTTTAGATTTGTATCTCACATACATATTGATACCATGACTGTTCATCGATAAAGGTGATGAAATAGTGATAACCTCCTAGTTTGGCTCATCAAATGGACCATACACATCATATGTGTACTAGGGTAAGTATCTCAATGGTCTTTATCCCTTTGACCCACAAAAGATAGTTTGATCATTAATCCATAAAGAGATGATTCACAGATTAGATATAACTAAATAGTCAATGAGTCCAAAAATCTATTTTCTTCAGTTGGCAAATTATTTCTTCTCATATATGATCTAGCCAAAAGAACCATCTATATACTTCAAGTTATTTAGTTCTGGATCTCTCAGACCCAATGGAATTCACTATTTGCTCAAATAAGTTCACAAATGCATCACCATGTAAATAATAATGAACTAAATTCAAACGATAATCACTGAGATTAGGTGCCCAAAACCTCAGTGCAATGTTTGCACCATTGCCAACTCAAAAAAATTACTTCACTTTTCCTCAATCCTCTTTCTTCCTTAGATCTTATATTAAAGTGTATAACATGCACTAGAGTCTAGTGAAAAAGAGAAAATCATAAAATCAATTTTGAGCAATTCGACATACCTTCCAAAGGTGTGTCAATATTTCTTTAGATTCTTTAGGTATGTACCTTTGAACTTTTCAAGGTCCTTTAGTTACCAGTATATTGATCAATTCAGTTAAGGTGCTATAATATTTATTCATATAATAGTTTCACAAACTATTCGTATAAATCAAAAATTACAGGATCAAATCCATTAGTAATTTCTTATACATGGTCATGTCGAGCCTTTCAAGCTCTTCAATGTCTTTGATCATCGATCATGGACAAACTGCCCATCATGCATCTCATACACTGTGCGACTCTGATCATCTCATAACTATTACAGATGAATCAACATGTCATTAGCAATCTACATGTCCTTATGTATGCATTGGATTTCATCAACTATGAAGTCTAATTTATAGCACCTAACCTAATTGTCAATGTCCAACCATTTGTCAAGTATTGCTCATTGACCATGGATTAGACAAGCTGATGACATTAGTTTAACTTGGTCAAGAATCATAGTTTAATTTCTAAAAGCTAAAAACTATTCTTAGATTTCTAGGTCAGAATATGAAATTTAATTTTGGTTAAATGGTTAATATCTAGAATTCGAGCTAGAGTGTTGGAAGCTAAAAAATTGATCATAGAGAATAAAATTTTAATTAGATGATTGTACTTGTAATAGTTTGTTCTAGAGACTTTAAAAACAAATAAAAGGCTCCCACTAATTTTTTGAGTCTCTCACACTCTTAGGATGGAGAAACAAAAATTCTAACACGATAATTGGTTCTAATGGGTGCTACGGTCCCATTGATATACGGCACCTCATCTAACAGTTATTGGTGACACATATACCAATGCGTAGATAACTCTTTATCCAGATGCTTTTCTAAGCATGTTGCAGTGACTTGATCTCTAAGTTCTGTGGCCTCACCTAATAGTTATTGACACATTTCTTAGTTAAGTCCAACCCATCGTTCACCAATGAGTACAAAGCTGTCATTGGGTCCCTCACCTAACAGTTATTGGGCCCAACCCCATCTTTACCCTAGGGCATCTAATGTCAATAGAGTGGTTGTGCCTTTCTGATGCAACCAAACCACTGTAACTAGTCGAGAACGATCAATGTCAGAAAAGGCACCCGCATCTCTACAATGGTGGAAGATCAGTAGACTTATTATTTAGTGAGAAGATTTTGATTCAGGTCTCTTCTAATTAGTCACATACATCTGATGTAATGACTAATCTAGTTTAGGTCAGCACATTTCATATCTGACCAACGTAGTTGGCATGGGTGAACTCGGGTCAACAAGTAACCTAATACAAAATATAATCTTCCAAGATGGCAAGATAAGTGAAGATGAGTGGGGGTCCCCCCATTGCTTTTCTTAGACATCAATGAATTGATCATATCAGACAACATAACTAATTAAATAACCACCATCTAATACTTGCCTTAGACATCAAATTGGTTGATTAGAATCAATTAGGTTAACTTATAGATTCGGACTCGAATCGCTGAGCCAAATTCGATCTTGACTTAATCAATTCATATCAAATGTGAATCAATTTGATCAACTACAACTAAATTCAATTTTGAACCCCTTTGAGCTAATCCCAACCAACTCTTGATTAGGTTTGATCAACTGCTTACAATCAAAAAGGATTCTCACCTAATCTAATCAATGACACTAGTTGTAGTTTAGTCTCTAAATCTGATTTATTTAACCTATACCGGAAGTCCATATTTTATACATTAAAATTTAGATCTTAAATTTATAATTTTAGATCTTATAATTTCAAATCTTAATTCTCAATTAAGTGCATTATGTACATGGGTTAAAGTTTAGATATCAAAATATTTTCTAATCTAAACTATTTATTGTATCTTATACAATTTGATTGTCTACAGAATTGAGTCGAGTCATCCTAGTATACGAATTGACTTGTCATAGTAAGTCGGCACATAATGAGATAAATAGAAAACTGTAGACCTAGCCTGCACAAATGAGTTGGCTCATCAGCAAATAAGCTGACCTACTAGGGTCTTGAGTTGACTCCAACAAAAATGAGTCAACTCACCAATCACTCGAGTCGATCCAATTGAGAATCGAGTCGACTTCACAGGCATACCAGTCACAGTTTCATATTTTCATGCAAATAGAGCCTAAGATTTTGGATCTAGGGTTTTGCAGAAATTAAATTTTAAATCGTGTGTCAAATAATATATCAAATATAATATTTTAGTGATCTAAAACACATAAAAATACATGTATAATCTGATTTAAATTTAAAATATATATCATATATAAATTTTTTATTCGCTGTTCATCTTCATAGGAAACATTACAGTCGGCACCCCTACACGTTATAAGAGAGAACCCATCGAATGAGCAAGAGAGAGACTTTAATCCCTTCATCATCTTATGATCGGATGGCCATAGTGACTATCCCAATTTGATTACTAAGCTACTAAGAATTTAATCTAACATATCACATATGTAATCAATTAAAAATCAGATCTAATTATCTTTCACATGTCAAACATATGAACAATAACTATGAATCTATCCATGTAAGAAAAATTTTAACAATCATACTAGATCCAAATTAAATCTTAATTAATATTTTTAGATCTAAAATTAATTTTAGATCTGAATAATTCATGATTTATTTTAAATCTAAAATAATTTTAGATTCAAAATAAATCTATAATCATATTACAGCATATAGAAAAATTAGATCTAATCTTAATCGATGTTCTACATCATTCTAGGACAATCGTTCAGCATAATAGGATTATGTCAGGGCAACCTTATTTTAGAATGAATAGATCATCAAACTAACCTTCAGATCTGATTTCTATAAATTATATTTCAGATCTGAGGGGTTTTCATATTCGTATCAGAACCTATGCTCTGATATCATTATTAGAAAATCATTACGATTTCATACGTGTAGTTCAAAAACTTTTTTTAAATATGAAGTAGCAAAAATAAATAAATTAAAATATTTTTAATTAAATCATATATTAGATTTAATCTAAAAATCATAGTTATGATCTTGATGTGAGTATGCAACCATGATCTGAAATCTGAAAAAAAAAATAAACGGTTAGCAAAAATAATTAGAGATCGGATCTCCATACCTTGGATCTGCGGATGTCCGGGGTCTTGATCGTAGCCACGCACGTGCTCAACCTCTATTGGTATCCACATAGAGATGCTTGATTAGAGTATCGAGATCACTAATGTGCTAGCACCTTATAGATCTCACTCCTCATCCTTGGATCTGGATCTCTTCTTCTAGATCTTAAAGAAGGAGATCGCTACGTGAACTCTTTCGCACATATACGATGGGATCTGAATCAGATCACCATGAAGAGAAGAAGAATCCTTCTTTTTCTCTCTCTTTTCTCTTCTTAAATCTGATCACCATCAGATCTACGTGTTGGATGAAGGGGAGAAGGGAGGAGGAGGTGTTGGAAAGGAGATGTGTGATGTCCTAAAGAAGTCACTACTTTTTTCTCACACAAGACATCACACGCCCACTTAATTTTATCACACCAAAAACCTTCTTATCCCATGCACAACCTCTTCCTCATGCCCAAGAGATCTAATCTCTTTTTATCATATCCATTCAAATCAAAATCAATGGATAGAAGGGCATGGAGATAATGTTGTGCGGCAAGAAAAGAAGACTCTTCACAAATAGCGCACGCCACCCTTCTTTTTTAAATTTTTTGTCACACAAAAATTATTTTTTATATGCCAAATAAGATGAGTTTTATTTTATTTTGAATTAAATTCAAACAGAAAAAAATTTGGATGAGAAAGGATTCTAGATAAGGTGGGGTGCCAATTCTAGATAAGGTGGGGTGCCAACTATTGGCACCCCCTTTCCTTCACGTGCGTAAGAAGAAAGAAGCAATGAGAAAATCATCACCCACTTCCCTTCCTATCATGAGATCTAAAGAGAGAGTCTCGACAGACCTGGACTCTCTGAATCATGGTTCATCTGGCTCAAGTTGTGTCTTAATCAGGTTCAAATCGAGTCCGAAACGAGCTGAATTCAAAAAGACTGTCAAGTCTGATTCAATCAAGCTTGAAATCCAAATATGATTTGAATAATTAAATTCAATTAATATTAAATTAAATTAAATTAAATTTGATTTAAATTAATTAAGATTTAGTTCATAATTATATCAATTTCAAAAAAAATTATAATATTTGTAATTAAGTCTTTGTGCTAATAATTAACAGCTGCCAAAACTGTAACGCTTACAAATTAGCAGTTTCTAAAATTTAAATTATCAATTCGATTGATAATTCAAATATGATCCAAGTCATTGATTATATCATGCTCTTATTGTATATGACCCCTTAGGTTCTATTCTGTATGGCAGTGAGACATACCGTGATCCTATCATAGTATCATCGAAACTCTTTTCAATGGGCTGAAATAATTCTAACTCACCTCAACAAAGATCGTTGATTCAAAAATGATCTTAGTAAGTTCTCATGATCCATCAGTGATATCTAGCAAAATATAGTGACAATCCAACAGAATAGAAAAATAAACTCCTAGGTATAGTTATCATGTGATACAATTTTTCTATCATGAGTCTCGACTAGACGGAGGTCATGGAGAACTCATCAAATCTCATCGTTAGTTATATGCTAGATTGGCTTAACTTGAGTTCATTTATGAATCCCGTGAAAACTTTTTTTCAGTATTCATTTACGAATCGCATAGGACTTCTCCTTTTCTATCAATGATGATAGATTCTATCTAGCTGTTAGATATATATCCTAGAAGCCAATATGGTTGACACATTGTAATAAATCTAGGATATAATTTTATACTTAATATATTGATTTGATCAATAAAAAGATAAGTTTATTTTTCATTCAAGTGTGATGTGTCCTTGAATCATCTATGGAATTAATTTTTGATACATATTTTCAAAGAGTTAAAAATTAAAGATATGTATTTAATTCTTAAATACTTTCAATCATAGGATCATCATGAGGATGGTGATTGATCTGGATAGACTAGTGCATAGACCACTTCCTTCAAGATAGATGAGTTTCTAGTTTACAGTGTAGAGATAGTGGACGACGAGTGTGGGTAGTTGTTAGAGAATAACTAATACTAAGCATGACCATACGAGAAATCACTTGGATTTATATTCAATCATCAATGATAGTCACGATGCTGTAGTTGTGTGAATGATCTTTTGATCTGAGATGATACGATTGCTTGTAGTAAGACTGCTGGAGTTTGATTGATATACAAACATGGATCTCAATGAGCCGTTGTAGTGAATGCTGGTGACAGTTGATCCACTATAAGAGTAGGGTGTGCATCAAGATGAGATCTATCAACCTTGATAGAGAGGAATAGTCTTATGAGATTTGAGAGGCTAAGTTTGAGAGTTTATGGCCACAACAGTATGATTGATGGAAAAAAACTATCATAAGACTTGAGCTGATCGAATCTATCATATGACTGACGTTGAGATTTGACGATATATCCATGGTCTGCCATCTAGTCGGACTCACGATAGAGAAACTGAATCACACGTTAACTACACCTTGAGGTTCATTTCAGTTCTACTGGGTTGTCACTACATACTGCTAGATGTTACTAATAAATTATGAGAGCTCACTGGATTATTCTGGATCAACAATTCTTGATGAGTTAGAGTGGAATTGTTCCGACCCATTGAAAAAAATTTTAATGATACTTTGATGGAGATCATTGTATATCTCACTATCAGATAGAATTGAACCTATGGGGTCACATAACAAAAGAATTAGACCTAGAATAAGTAATTGGACTTATGAAGTGTCAATTGGATTTAGAGAATCTCGATTGGGTTCAAGATATCCTTGCTAGCATATGGTTGGACCCAATTTTCTCTTTATGTTTGATTTTTTTATTTGATAAGATAATTTAATTTTAATTATCTACTAATAATTTAAATGAATTAGATTCATTGGACTCTAATTATTGGATACCTAATATTTTGGATCAAATGAATTAAGGGTGCAAGTCCTTAATTTATTTCTTTGATAGTTTTAATGGGGCGCCACTTGAATTGATGAAGTTGGGTGTGTCTTACCTTTAGAGGGCTTGTGGATCCTTGATGGGGCATCCCTTGGGTGCAAAATGGAGTGTGATTTTGTAGGTGGAAGGTCTCCAAGAGTTGGTGCCTGATAGTTTTATTAAAGGAAGTTGAATAACATAAGTTATTAAGAAACCTAATACAAGTAGGACTTGTATTAAGAGCTTGTTTGATTTTGAATTGTAGGAACCAGATCTAGGGTTTCAGGGTTAGATCTTGAAAAGAGGGTTAGATCTTGAAACTTTTTCAAGATCATGTAGCGGAAGACTAAAATAAATCAAAATTTATTTTCTAAGATCAGAAAATCCATAGATCTAAGATCCTATTATATGATTATTACATGATATTAAATTAAAAATTAAAATATATAAATATAGCATGAACTACATGTTGATCATATCAACATGTTTCTATACTACATCTAATGTATGTATTAAACAATAGATCAGATCTATTACCTTGCAAGTTAGACGTTCTAACCTTGCTGATCTGGGCTTGAGGATGATGTTGCAAGCCGCACACGCATCCGGCCTCTAGGACTCATCCACACGAGCCCACGAATCTCGATCAGAAGTCCTGCTTCAGAAAATCAGCACAGTATGCTAGTACTGCGCTGATCCTTCTTTGATGGTTGATCAGGTGCCTCCTTCTTCTTGATTTGGACTCTTCCAATGATGGAAAGTAGAAGGAGGAGTTTTAGATCTGAGATACTCTCAGGAAACTCAAGATGGAAGGAGGAAAGATATGAAAATAAAAACCCTAGAAGAAGACCCTCTTCTTCTTCACGTTTTTCTCTCTAGACACCCAAACTTGTGTCTTTTATATCTCCATGACCCAAAGGTATTTCTCTCTAATTTTTGTATGGTAGAAAGGTCTCTCAAATATCTATATCCCCCTAAAATTTCATGAAGAAACTCATCTTATATAGAGAGATATAATAGAGTCCTTATCTAGGTCAAACACCTAGTCAAGGCTTATCCAAACATGGCAAGTTAAGGGACGCCCAACTCTTGAGCATCTCCTCCATATTTTCGTACATAGATTACTAGCAAAGGGTGTAAAATGTAAACCCTAAAAGCTATAAAAATTCCAAAAAAAATTTGGATAAATTCGGTGCAAAATTGAAAGAGTTTTGGATTTCTAAAACTCTATCTCATAGAATTCAAAATCCAAACTTATTCCTTTTAGATTTGATCCAAACCACCTTCCATGTAAGAAAGAAGAGAAGAGACCTTTTGTGAATGTGAGAGAGATCTGGGAGAGGGCTTTTGTTGCACAAAATAAGTGGAGATTGGCGTTGAATAAGAGAGAGGGCGTGGAGAAGGCTTATGTGGCGCAAGGTGGAATCCTAGTCCTACTAGGATTCTGTCTCATAACTTGTTTTAATTTGGTTTCCCAAACCAAATCAAATCAAAATTAGATTAACCCAATTAAAATAGGTCTTAACCCAATTAAGAACCTAATTTAATCAGATTAAATTATATTTAAATCTGATTTAATTTTCTAATCAAATTAGAAATTAGATTGACCCAAGTCCTAGTTGAACTAGGACTAATTTTTCCTTGCACTTGGCTTATCCAATAAACCAATTGGACTTGATCCAATCAAGCCCAAACCAAATCTAATTAAATCATATTTAATTATACTTAATCTCAGCCCATTGGCTTAATCAAATTAAGCCAATTAGCAATCAAATTGCTAATCAATCCTCCTGCAACACTTGTACTGGATTAAATGTCAATCGTATTGATCATTTAACCCTAGAACGATTCTTAATCGTTGATCAACCATCTGATCGGATCATGAACTCTAATGTGTGTGACCTCATAGGTCCGAACCTAAGCCGATAGCATAGAAATAAATTTCTATACCAATCAAAGTGACCATCTAGCAATGGTACCCGACGACCGGATAGGTCGAATGTGTAGAACAACATCCTTAGAACCCATGCGGATATAGTTTTCATATAATTCATCCCCTTGACCAAAATGATCATAGGACACCCCAGAGTTTAACTGTCAACTTTGATCAGGTTGTCCACATTGTATTTCAAAATATCAAATCCATTTGATGGATTACCCTGGCCAAGGTTTTGCTAAATTGAAATACAGCGACTCATTCTTCTCCAACTCTTGGAGTGGTCAATCCCATCTCGATCACACTCTGACTTCACAAGTACTTGACTGTGCCCAAAAGCCTTCCATTCCTGAATTAGAAATTCAGTTAGTCCAGTACCAAAGCACAGTGAGTTGCTTGCAAGTCACTGAGGCGATCTCAGGTCTAAGGGATACTTATACCTATATCCCATCAGAGACATTCTCGACAGCAGAATACTCTGGAGTTGGTCACGTTCAATGACGATGTACCCTTACATCTCACTTGTATGCCATACCAGTGTCTCCACGCTCTTTGGTTAAGAGGACAACCAACCCATATGGCCTACAGCGACCTATGCTCGATAGAAGCTATCGTCCTTATTAACAGCCTATCATTTGGTCGTGAACAGTTTTAAGGACTAATCGATAAATCCTCTCTTTATCGAACCTAAATAGTCCTAAGGACTTCATCATAACAACGAAGTTCATTAGAAGATGAAAGCTTATGATGAAGATGCCAAATATATTTTATTTATTAACAAATCAATTACAATACTTGGTTGCTCAACCGTCAACAGCTTGACGATTGGCTTTTTGGGACACATTTCCCAACAACTCCCACTTGTCCTAAAGCCACTCGGCACAGTATTTATTGCCAGGGCTTTAGTGAAGGGGTCGGCTAGGTTCTCCTTTCAGTCGATCTTCTGAAGGTCGACATCACCTCGATCCACGATCTCTCGGACCAGGTGGAAGCAGCGCAAGATGTGCTTCGTCCGCTGATGTACTTTGGGTTCCTTCACCTGAGCTATGGCACCAGTACTATCGCAGTAGAGCAGGACTGGACCATCGAGGGAGGGTGCTACTCCGAGCTCATTGATGAATTTTCTCAGCCACACAGCTTCCTTCGCGGCATCTGATGCTGCGATATACTCCGCTTCACAAACAGAGTCTGCCACAGTATGCTGCTTGGAACTCTTCCAACAGATGGCTCCACCATTCAGAGTAAAGATATAACCCGACACGCTCCTGCTGTCATCATGGTCAGATTGGAAGCTGGAGTCTGTGAACCTCACAAGTTTCAGATCTGACTCGCCATAAACCAACCATTGGTCCTTAGTATTTCTCAAATACTTAAGGATAGCTTTAAACACTTTCCAGTGATTCTCTCCAGGATCAGATTGGTATCTACTCACTACTCCTAGTGAGTATGCCACATCTGGTCTTGTACATATCATGGCGTACATGATAGATCCCACGGCTGAAGCATATGGGACTCTACTCATACGCTCTCTCTCTCTTCAGGAGTTGTCGGACAATCCTTCTTAGAGAGAGAAATTCCATGGCCTATCGGTAGATAGCCCTTCTTGGAATTCTCCATGCTGAACCTCTTCAGCACAGTGTCTATGTACATGGACTGGGATAACCCAAGCATCCTTTTAGATCTATCCCCATAGATCTTCATCCCTAGGATGTAGGATGCTTCACCCAAGTCCTTCATGGAGAACTGTGATGACAACCAAACTTTTATTCCCTGTAGTGCGGGGATGTCTTTTTCGATTAAGAGAATGTCATCCACGTACAAGACAAGGAATACCACAACTGGACCATTTGCCCATTTATAGATGCAGGGCTCTTCTCCATTCTTAATGAAGCCATACATTTTGATCACCTTATCAAAATGCATGTTCCAACTCCGAGAGGCTTGCTTCAATCCATAAATGGATCTCTGAAGCTTGCACACCTTGGACTCATTTGTGGATGTAAACCCCTCAGGTTGTATCATATACACCTCTTCGGTCAGCTCTCCATTCAGGAAAGCTGTCTTTACATCCATCTGCCAGATCTCATAATCTAGATGGACAGCTATTGCAAGCATTATCCGAATAGATTTGAGCATTGCCACAAGAGAAAATATCTCGTCATAGTCAATACCATAACGTTGACGATACCCCTTGGCAACCAGATGGGCTTTATAGGTCTCCACCTTTCCGTCTGTGCCCCTCTTCCTTTTGAAGACCCATTTACACCCAATGGGTTTAACCCCTTCAGGTGGGTCAACCAAT
The DNA here is from genome assembly GCF_000442705.2 of Elaeis guineensis. Classification (NCBI taxonomy): domain Eukaryota; kingdom Viridiplantae; phylum Streptophyta; class Magnoliopsida; order Arecales; family Arecaceae; genus Elaeis; species Elaeis guineensis. The sequence continues at coordinate 48,892,111 of NC_025999.2, read as the reverse complement.
GTCCATACATCGTTGACCTTCATGGACTCCATTTCGGATTTCATGGCTTCAAGCCATTTCTCGGAATCAGGTCTCTGCATAGCATCCATATAGGTGATCGGATCCTCATTATTCTCATCAAGTTCGATGGGATCACCATCTTGGACCAAGAAACCGTAGTATCTGTCTGGCTGACGCGGTACTCTACCGGATCGCCTTAATGGTGCAGGTATATTGGGCTCCGAATCTGATCTAATCATATCCGACTCAGGTTCAGCTATTGGTGTCGGTCCTTCTACCTGTTGAACTTCATCAAGTTCAACCTTAGAGGCAACGGTTCCTTCACCAAGGAACTCCTTTTCTAAAAAGATTGCCTTAAGGCTGACGAACACCTTTTGTTCATCAGCATGGTAGAAAAAATATCCTTTTGTCTCTTTGGGGTACCCTATGAATGAGCATTTGTCAGACCTAGGTCCAAGTTTGTTTGTGACTAATTGTTTAATATAGGTCGGGCACCCCCAGACCCTAAGGTGTAAAAGTGCTGGCTTACGTCCCATCCATATCTCATATGGAGTCTTAATTACAGACTTACTTGGAATCCTATTTAATAGATAACAGGCCGATTCGAGTGCATATCCCCAGAAGGATATCAGCAAGCTAGCAAAAACCCATCATGGATCGGACCATGTCTAACAAAGTCCGATTCCTCCTTTCAAACACACCATTATGCTGTGGTGTTCCTGGAGGAGTCCATTGGGAGAGAATCCCATTCTCTTCTAGATATGTGAGAAACTCACTAGAAAGGTATTCTCCTCCTCGATCAGATCGAAGAGTTTTAATACTCTTCTCAGTTTGTTTTTCTACTTCACTTCAAATCGTTTGAATATTTCAAATGAATCCGACTTATGTTTCATCAGATAGACATATCCATATCGGGATAGGTCATCCGTGAAAGTTATGAAGTAGAAATATCCACCTCTAGCACTGGTGCTCATGGGCCCACATACATCAGTATGTACTAGGCTCAAGAGCTCAGTAGCTCTCTCACCTTTTCTAGTAAAAGGTGACTTGGTCATTTTACCAAGAAGACAGGACTCACAGGTTGGAAGTGATTCACAATCACTAACTTCGAGGATTCCCTCTTGAGTCAACCTGTTTATTCTGTTCTTGTTTATATGACCTAGCCTACAGTGCCATAAGTAGATATCTGACACACTATCTAATCTAGGGTGCTTGCCAGTAGAATAGACTCTTATCAGGCTTGACCTTTTTGGTCTGGCTCTGCACTGATGTCCTAGCCTGAACTTGCACCTTCTTTACTTTCTTCTTCTTGTTCTTCTTCCCTTTCTCAAAAGGTCGAGAACCAGAAGACGAACCTCCCACTAAATTCACCGACTCCTTGTGAAGTTGGTGATCCTTCTCAAAGTTCTGAAGCAACCCCAGTAACCCATGGTAGTTTACGTCAGGCTTTGTCATTCTATAATGAGTGAGGAATGGGAGACAAGACTTGGGCAGCGAGTTCAGTATTGCATCTTTCCCAAGCTGCTCATGCAAGGGAAAGCCGAGCTTGCTCAATCGTTCCATCAGCTCGATCATGTACAATACATGATCAGTGACAGAGACTCCATCCCGTATTTTGGTGTTGAAGATGGCACAACTAGTCTTGTGCCTCTCTACGTCATCGGGTGTGCCAAAGGTATCCTCCAACACTTGAAGCATGTCCTTTGGCTGAGCCGTCTCGAATCTGCGACTGAACTCGTCGCTCATGATAGCAGCCAGCATGATACAGCGCACCGTGGTCCGATCACTGAGCCACTTCTGGTAAGTGTCTCTGACTGTTCCACGTGCATTGACAGCTGGCTCCTCAGGTGCAGGATCCATTATCACATATAGGATCGTTCATGCTCCAGGACTATCTTCAACTTTCGGTACCAGCTACCGAAGTTGGGTCCCACCTACTTATCATTGTCCAACAATGATCGGAGCGATAGGGTAGTGGCCATATTTGCACAAAGGAGAACCATAACCTAATTAGTAATTGATTCATTAAACCTAAAGATTTGGACTTTAATCAAAAGGTTTCTCCCACTATTTTATTCGAATTGGTAGCCTCTACCTTCAATTCGAGGAATTACCCTAATTCCTTAGCGGGTACTAGAATCCACTTAGACTGCACACAAGCCCAACTTTGGTTGGCCAACCCATGTACATCTAAGGGTAGGTTCATAACCAATTATTTCTCTAAACAATTTTAGTAATTTTAATTTTGCCCCAGAAACCTAATCAGTAGGCTTTGGCCTCCACTGTAAGGATCCAGTTAGGTCCAACCATTAACATGATCATACTTGGTGTATCTAACCAACGAATGATTAAGCCCAACTTTGGTTGGCTCACCTAACCACCATTAGAGAGATACTTCCAAGTCGTCATATGATGAGTGATAATTTCATTAGTCAACAAGCACCAGGCCTTTGGGTCTGCAATGATTATTGAGTTCATGGACTCATTATCAAACACCTTAATGGGAGGCTATGACTCAGTTATCTCCATAACTTTATCATTTTAAGGATCTAATAATTTTAGAGGATTTAAATAATATAGAAGATGAGGTCAGATGAACCAGCTTATCATGATCCTCCCACTGGCTTCACCAAGTCAGCTTAAGGGAGACCAGGGCTGGTCTAGGAGCACCTAAATCAGTCACACTGATTTACCTAGCTGACATGGGTCAGCTCGAATAGTCAAGTGATCCGATCAAAACATAATTTCACCAAGAGGCCAGGTAAGTTCGATCAGTGGGAGGGTCTGCCAAAGCTTGCCTTAGACACCATCAGAAATGGCCAGGTAAGTGGGCTCCCAATTAAAAACCACCGGTCTGGTTTACCTTAGACACCAACTGGTTTAATTAGTTTCGATTAGATCAACCTAACAGTTTGTGCTAGACCGCTTAGCCAAGAATCAAGTCCATTTGGTTCTCGTTAAAGACATGGACTTGACCAACTACAACTATTGTAATTGATCTAGAGAATCCTTGACCTAATCTAAGACAATAATTGATTAGATTTAGTCAATTCTCTAATTAAGTCCATCTTTAATCTAACCATAGGTCTAACCCAATTAATGGACCTAATTCCCACTAACCCATTAACCCAATGTGTTATGATTTGTGTCTTAGGTTCTTCAATTCACAATCCTAGAACCTAATCAAATAACTTCTTAATTCTTAATTAAGTTTTGGGCTGAGGGTTGGGTTCGGCTTTTCAAAAAATAATTTTCATATTTGTAAAATAATTTTACAATATGATTCTACCAACCATATTGCATGTTTGATTCATAATCAAGATGCAAGTGAAATAAACATGAAACTACTTTAGATCTAATCTAAACAGGTTCATGTAATTGAAACAATTTCAACTTTAAACAATTTCTTTGCATAAAAAATATTAACAAAGAGATTTTATTTTAGATTTAAACACCTTTTAAATCTAATAAATCATAAATTTAATCTAGATAATATCTAATAAATTTGTGATTAAAGATAGATCTACACAAACTAGGACAACCTTTGCATTGTAAGGGGTAAACCTTACAGCAGGACAACCTTGCAGTTCGTGATTGATCTAAAATTTTAATTTCAGATTTAATAATCAGATTATAAATTAGATCTAATCTAAAAAATAATCTAAGCATGTATATATAATCATGTAATAAAGAACCTAGGCTCTGATACCAATTGTAGGAACCAGATCTAGGGTTTCAGGGTTAGATCTTGAAAAGAGGGTTAGATCTTGAAACTTTTTCAAGATCATGCAGTGGAAGACTAAAATAAATCAAAATTTATTTTCTAAGATCAGAAAATCTCTAGATCTAAGATCCTATTACATGATTATTACATGACATTAAATCAAAAATTAAAATATATAAATATAGCATGAACTACATGTTGATCATATCAACATGTTTCTATACTACATCTAATGTATGTATTAAACAATAGATCAGATCTATTACCTTGCAAGTTAGACGTTCTAACCTTACTGATCTGGGCTTGAGGATGATGTTGCAAGCCGCACATGCATCCGGCCTCTAGGAGTCGTCCACACGAGCCCACGAATCTCGATCAGAAGTCCTGCTTCAGGAAATCAGCACAGTATGCTAGTACTGCGCTGATCCTTCTTTGATGGTTGATCAGGTACCTCCTTCTTCTTGATTTGGACTCTTCCAATGATGGAAAGTAGAAGGAGGAGTTTCAGATCTGAGATGCTCTCGGAAAACTCAAGATGGAAGGAGGAAAGATATGAAAATAAAAACCCTAGAAGAAGACCTTCTTCTTCTTCACGTTTTTCTCTCTAGACACCCAAACTTACGTCTTTTATATCTCCACGACCCAAAGGCATTTCTCTCTAATTTTTGGATGACAGAAAGGTCTCTCAAATATCTATCTCCCCCTAAAATTTCGTGAGGAAACTCATCTTATATAGAGAGATATAATAGAGTTCTTGTCTAGGTCAAACACCTAGTCAAGGCTTATCCAAACATGGCAAGTTAAGGGACGCCCAACTCTTGAGCATCTCCTCCATATTTTCGTGCATGGATTACTATCAAAGGGTGTACAATGTAAACCCTAAAAGCCACGAAAATTCTAAAAAAAATTTGGATAAATTTGGTGCAAAATTGAAAGAGTTTTGGATTTCTAAAACTCTATCTCATAGAATTCAAAATCCAAACTTATTCCTTTTAGATTTGATCCAAACCACCTTCCATGTAAGAAAGAAGAGAAGAGACCTTTTGTGAACGTGAGAGAGATCTGCGAGAGGGCTTTTGTCGCACAAAATAAGTGGAGATTGGCGTTGAATAAGAGAGAGGGCGTGGAGAAGGCTTATGTGGCGCAAGGTGGAATCCTAGTCCTACTAGGATTCTGTCTCATAACTTGTTTTAATTTGGTTTCCCAACCCAAATCAAATCAAAATTAGATCAACCCAATTAAAATAGGTCTTAACCCAATTAAGAATCTAATTTAATCAGATTAAATTATATTTAAATCTGATTTAATTTTCTAATCAAATTAGAAATTAGATTGACCCAAGTCCTAGTTGAACTAGGACTAGTTTTTTCTTGCACTTGGCTTATCCAATAAACCAATTGGACTTGATCCAATCAATCCCAAACAAAATCTAATTAAATCATATTTAATTAAACTTAATCTCAGCCCATTGGCTTAATCAAATTAAGCCAATTAGCAATCAAATTGCTAATCGATCCTCCTGCAACACTTGTACTGGATTAAATGTCAATCGTATTGATCATTTAACCCTAGAACGATTCTTAATCGTTGATCAACCATCCGATTGGATCATGAACTCTAATGTGTGTGACCTCATAGGTCCGAACCTAAGCCGGTAGCATAGGAATAAATTTCTATACCAATCGAAGTGACCATCTAGCAATGGTACCTGACGACCGGATAGGTCGAATGTGTAGAACAACATCCTTAGAACCCATGCGGATATAGTTTTCATATAATTCATCCCCTTGACAAAATGATCATAGGACACCCCAGAGTTTAACTGTCAACTCTGATCAGGTTGTCCACATTGTATTTCAAAATATCAAATCCATCTGATGGATTACCCTGGCCAAGGTTTTGCTAAATTAAAATATAGTGACTCATTCTTCTCCAACTCTTGGAGTGGTCAATCCCATCTCGATCACACTCTGACTTCACAAGTACTTGACTGTGCCCAGAAGCCTTCCATCCCTGAATTAGAAATTCAGTTAGTCCAGTACCAAAGCACAGTGAGTTGCTTGCAAGTCACTGAGGCGATCTCAGGTCTAAGGGACACTTATACCTATATCCCATCAGAGACATTCTCGACAGCAGAATACTCTGGAGTTGGTCACGTTCAATGATGATGTACCCTTATATCTCACCTGTATGCCATACCAGTGTCTCCACACTCTTTGGTTAAGAGGACAACCAACCCATATGGCCTACAGCGACCTATGCTCGATAGAAGCTGTCGTCTTTATTAACAGCCTATCATTTGGTCGTGAACAGTTTTAAGGACTAATCGATAAATCCTCTCTTTATCGAACCTAAATAGTCCTAAGGACTTCATCATAACAACGGAGTTCATTAGAAGATTAAAGCTTATGATGAAGATGCCAAATATATTTTATTTATTAACAAATCAATTACAATACTTGGTTGCTCAACCGTCAACAGCTTGACGATTGGCTTTTTGGGACACATTTCCCAACATGAATAGGATTCAAACTTTAGGCCTACTTAAAGAAACCTTCCTTAATGTCTCTAAGCACTCAAACCAGCAGCCCCATGCCCACTAAGGAAAGCCCCTCGCCCTCTCTTCCTCTCTCCCTCTCTTCTTCCTTGGACGTCCAAACACCCCACCCCTTTGGGCATCCCTTCTTCCTCCACGTCCTAAGGCTTTGGGCATCCCATATGTGCTGGTTTCCACATCATGGTAGCAGCATAATCTAAAAAGGAAAAGCAAAAGAAGAAGAGAAGATGAAGATCAAAGAAAGGATCAAATAGTCGATCACGATCCAGGCTTCGTTCAGATTCGCAGGCTGAATTTTTTTAGAGAAAAAAATTCAATCTTAAGAAGGTTATTCTAGATTGATCTCGAGTGGATACCCATAGAGGTTAGATACTTGCACAGCTAAGAGAGAGTCTCTTCTCTTCCAAATTCAAATTTGAAGAAAGAAATTGCAAAGTAGGTATGTGATTCGATCACATGTTAAATTTTAACATATGTACAATTTCAGAATATAAAGTAGATCCTTGTGGTTTATATTTTATGCATATATGATATAGATTAAAAGGAGTTTTAATTTTTTATTTTGTTATGGTGTTTAGAAAAAAAATTTTTGAAATACACATGCATGCCCCAATATAAAAATTCTAGCAGTGGTATCAGAGCCACGGATTTCATATGCTGAAATTGATATGCATATTTTGAAAAAAAATTTAAAATCTAATTTTTTATTGATACATGAGATATATAAATAAATTTTTTAATCTAAAATTTAATTTTAGATTTAATTTTAGAATATATAGTTGATATGTCTAAGCATGCATAGATCTGAATTTTGATCTAGAACGGTTTCTAGTTTATGTTCATGTGATATGTAGATGCATGCATAAATGTAAAATTTTATTTGATCTGATTCATGATTCATATATATGAGATATATGATTTTATGTTTAGGTTATAAAATTTATTTTTGATATAATTCATGATTAGTATATAAGATATATGATATCATGTATTGATCTGAATTTTTATTTAGATCTGAATTTTACATGCATATATGAGATATATGTTTGTATGTTAAATCTAAAAATTATTTTTATGATTTAAAATATATTTTTATGCAAAAAATTTAGATCTAAAATTTGATTTTAGAATCTAAAATTTATGTTTATGCATGAGAGTTTTGGTTATGAAAAAATCAAAAATTAGGTCATGTAATAAGATTGCATCTAGGATTTTTGATTTGAATCATATGAGTTTAATTTGATTAAGTAATTAATCAAATTAAGTCAAGTGTTGATGAGGATTAGATCAATTAAGTTATATGATCATGCAATTATTGTTGATCAAATCGATTGAATCTCATATGTAGAATCGATTAATCTAAGGACCTAATTTGGCTCGATGGTTTGAGCTTGATTCACTTGAGTTAATCTTTTTAGATCAATTGACCTATTGATGTCTAAGGCAAGTAATGAAAGGAATATGCCCTACAAGCCAATCAAAATTTATATTTTGATGGATTTTTCTTGTAATCTTCCAGACTTATGTATTGACTCTTTAAATAATAAAAGATATTTTTTATCATATGCTGCATCTTACTTTAGTAATGATTATGATAAACTTCATAAATCAGGAAAATAGGTTTAGGGTTATGATGAGATCATACCTATGAGACTTAAAGTCTTAAAAATCCTGATTTAAAATATTTCTAGTCATACGAGCATTGAGTCGGAGATCAATATTTCGGATAGATTAGCACTTTCTATGTATGCTCGATGGAGAGGATAGCAGATCTCATAAGCCACTTGTATGAGACACTAATACAAGGAAGTGGGTGCTCATTAGAGAATGAGTTCACTAAATTGATTTGACTTAAGAAACATCTTATGAAATTTACTTACCTGTCAAGAGATGTTTTCTTATAGTGGGAGTTGTGCATGTAATCTTTTGACCTGAGACTACCATAGAACCTTGTATACATGAATTTATATTTTTTGGTTCATACTCATTCATGACTTAGTCATGTATGAGGGGTTCTAGATATGGTAGAATATGTATGGAGGTTGTTAGTAGGTCAACATGGAATCGATCACTCCTGATAAGAGGAGATCGCATCCTACTTGCTCTGATTGATTGATGATTCAGAAAGCCTTTGACCAAAGCAGAATGAAAATTAAAAAGAGTTTTTAATATTTTATTAATTAAATCATCATATAAGATTGAGAAAAATATGAGTATGATATTGGATTTGACATCATTCCATATCTAGAGTCATATTCGGGGTGAGGGAGATCGCAGGATCAAATTGCACGGTAACTTTCCACTGAAGGATATTTTTTATATTTCTATCCAAAATTTTATATCTTTCTAGTAGACATGATACTTTACTAGACATCGATCTTATCTTATGAGTTTAATCGAATTAAAGAGTTTAATTCAATCACCAATTAGAAAGAGTTCTAATTGCTGAAATCGGGTTAGCTCAATTGGATCTAGATCGGTTAGATTAAATTCTAATCATATCAAATCAACTTAAACTCAGACCTATTGCTGGCTAGATGTGGAACCAAATGGGTCACACACAAAGGATATTAATCAGGGGCCTAATTGGATTAGATCATGTTTGCAAAATTGACATGCTAGCACATATTGCAAAATACTAGCACCTTGTTTCGAATCGGGTTTGAAATTGATTTCAAATTGGGCTAATTAAAGCCAAATTAATTCAAATCAATTTTGGGTTTAAGTTGGTTCAGCCCTTGGCTACATGTATGAAAACTTTGGAGCCAGGAAACCAAGTCTCCATGAGTCAAAAATTTTTCTTGTGCGTGGGTGCAGTTTTTGTGTGCAGAAATCGCTTTCGCATCCCATGAGATGGGATGCCTCATCCTCGAGCTTATCCTATGTTTCATGATGAAATAAATTTTTAAATAATTTCTAACTTTATTTTGAGAATAAATAATTTTTTTTTAAGTTAAAATTCCTTCTAGTTTAATCATGAAAATTCATTGAATTTAAAAATCCTATCAGCCTAATCCATACGCCTGACCAAGAGTCCAACTTGTGAAGGACTCTAACCCATTTGTCATGCCACTTCTTAATATAAATTTTTTTCCATGACATTCTCATGTTAGTGCCTTAATTTTTGGCTATTGGATGGATAAAATTATATTGATGGATGGTGGAAGAAAATTATACCATGGGAAGTTGCACGACTCATCGGAGAATCATCAAGAAAAATATTCTGAAGAGTCCTTCTACATGAAGCGTCTCTTGGATTTTTTTTCCATGATTGCCGTGTCAAAAACCTTTAGATGGGCATAAAAATTTATCAAGAGGTATGAGATTTTCTGATGGATGCGAGATGGTGCGTGGAAGGGGTGCGAAAAATTCCCAAAGGCAACCCATCGCTAAGTATGTAAAGGGGGGTGCACCGAGGGATTAGATTCATTTAGATTTTTAATTCCTCCTTTCTTTCTAACATCCTCTCCCTATTGTCCAATTAGTCTCTTCCTTCTTTTATTAGGACAAGTCCAAAAATAGTAAAGACAAGTCTGATTTTAGGATAAGAGTCTAGGAAGAGAATTAAGGAAGACAAGGAGAGAAGAACGGTAGGGATAGGAAGGCTAGGAGAAGAGGAAGAGGGTCTTGAGGTCCTCGTATTCCAAAAAAATTCTCAGAGTGAAAATTTTGGAGGAGGAATCATCTCAAAGAGTTGGTGTCTTGATTATAGCCCTATGTGGATCACCGTTGGAGGGCGAACACTTGGGTGCCTGATGGAGGTTCTGTCGAAATTTGAATTAAGCACTGCAGGTATTCTTCTATAACTTAAATTTAATCTTGAATTTATGTTATATATGATTGTTAATCATCAAGGAGATACTGATTTAAAAGTTTAATATTTCATATTTCTTTATTAAAATTTTAAAATCCATTATGTTTTTGCTGTGCATGCCCACCCTGAAACTCTACAGTGGTATCAGAGCCGGCCTTGTTTGGTTCAATCATATATACATAATATTTATGTCATCTATAGTATGATTTATATTATAAAATAATTTATGCTTTCATATGATGATATGAAATAATGCATATATGATTCACCACTTCATCATCTTGACATAAGGTTGTCCTAGCATAATGGGGTTATGCTGCAAGGTTGTCCTAGGATGATGAATGTCCATATGTTACACTTGCACATGTAGAAAGATTTAATGTTGATACATAAATGGGTATTATGTAGTTAGAATGTGCATGAGACCAAATAAAAGCCCTCATTAGAAAATTATATTAAGTGGTAGTGATATGCAACTACGGGTTAACCAATTCTGGATCAATTGATCAGTTGGTATCTAAGAAAGTGCTATAGATGGTTCTTTAATTGATTTTGTTGTCTGACCTGATCAATTTATTGATGTCTAAGGAAAGCAATGGGGGAACCCCCACCTTACTTACCTAGCCAATTTGATTAAGCGATATTGATATTGAAAAACCCTAATATTGAAAACACTATTAAGGGCCTTCCTTCATGCTAGGTTAATGTTACATCATGAACTATGGCTAGTTTGTTGTGTTAACATGAGGCTTGTCATAAGGATTGATATAACATAATCCTGGTGCATAGAAGATGCTTACGGCCATTTTGAATATACTGCTTTGTTGTATTAACACAAGGATAGTTATATTAGAATTTGACTGTATTGAAATGAAGGGTCTAACTTAACTAAAATATTATAGCTTGTTGTGTTAACACAAGACTAATAATATTTTAGAGGTCAAGATATAATATTGAAAATTGCATGAGATACAATTGAAAAGAGTTTCCTACCTATGAACTCATAAGAATTTATTGTGTTAACACAAAATTATTATGAGGAATTAGGGTCTCAATCTCACTAAGATAAATATGAAATATATCTCGTTCATCATAGTAGAGGGTTATGATGTACGATAAAATAGTGAGAGGCATAATTAAATCTATAGATCTTATTTAATTGTATGAGTCAATATGAGTTATTTACTTATATAATATTCTTTAATTATTGTAGATTAAATTCTACAAATGGCATCTTCACTATCATTGCGAGGAATGTTAGATTCCAACAAGTTGACCGATCCCAATTATGTGGACTGATTGAGGAATTTAAAAATTATACTCACTTTGGAGAAGCTCTCCTATATTCTTGACATCCCTGAACCACAAGAGGTTGGGGATGATGCCACAGAAGAGGAGGTATCCACATACAGGATATGAAAGAATGATAGTTTGACTGTCAAATGCATCATACTGGCCTCTATGAGCAATGAGTTGCAGAGGTAGCATGAGAATATGGATACTCAATCCATACTCCTCAATCTTAAAGAGTTGTATGGAGAACAGAGTAGAACTGCTAGATATGAGATATCTAAGCAGTTATTCCGTGCTAGAATGACTGAGGGATCATCCGTACAAGACCATGTCCTAAAGGTCATTGATCTGATCACTAGATTGGGTCAACTTGGTTTTGTGATGGATGGAGAATTAAGTCAGGATTTGATCTTGCAATCTCTCCTCAAGTCATTCGCTCAGTTTGTTGTGAACTATCATATGAACAAATTGAATACCTCCTTGCTTGAGCTATTAAATATGCTTAAGACAGCTGAAAGCCATATTAAGAAAGAAAATGCTCCACTTCTTCTTGTAGGTAAAACCTCTAAGAAGAGGTCAGGTATTAAGGGTTCAAAGAAAGCACTGAATCCTAAGGGTAGCAAGATGAAGAAGAAGGAGAAAAAAGTCTTCGGACAGGGTACCTACTTTCACTGTGGCAAGACAGGACACTAGAAAAGAAATTGCAGTTATATCTTGCAACTGTAAAGGTAGGTGAAAGTGATGCACCAGAAGGTATGTATGAGATACATATAATTTTGTCATTAAGTTCTTCCAATTCAGACTCTTGGGTATTGGATACTGCCTGTGGTTCTCATATCTGTAAGTCATTGCAGAGGCTGCAGAACATTAGAGTGCTGAAGAAGGGTGACTTTGAGCTCTACGGTGCTGGAGGAGAGTCAATCCAAGTAGAGGCTGTAGGGACATATATGTTAAAGTTACCTTTGGGAAAGATCTTAGAGCTAAAAATTATTATTATATGCCTAAGATCATTAGAAATATTATTTCTGTATTGTTACTATTGCAATGAGGTTATGAAATAAATGGAAAGAGCAATAGTTGCTCAATTTCTTTTTTTAATAAAATTATTTGTTATGGCGTTATTAATAATGATCTTCTAATTCTATCTAATGACAATCTTTTTCATATTAATGAAAGTAAAAAGCGAAAGAGAGAAGAGTTGAATAATACTTTACTTTGGCATTGTCGACTTGATCATATAAGTGAGACAAGGATTAATAAGTTATACAAACAAGAGTACTTTGATCCTTATGATTATGAATCATTAGGTACTTGTGAATCTTGTGTTATGGAAAAAATGACTAAGACTCCATTTAGTGGACATGGAGAAATGACAAGTGAGTTATTAGGACCTGTACATACTGATATATGTGGTCCTATGACAACAGAAGCCAGAGGAGGATACTCTTATTTTATAACGTTCACTGATGATTTATCTAGGTTTGGATACATGTATCTTATGATACATAAATCCGAAGTCTTTGATAAATTTAAAGAGAATCAAAGTATGGTCGAGAAACAAACTGAAAAAAGTATTAAAATCCTTCGATCTGATTGAGGAGGAGAATACTTATCCAATAAATTTTTAGATCATCTTAAAGAAAATAGAATTTTCTCAGAATGGACCTCTCCCTATACACCACAGCTAAATGGTGTAGCAGAATGGAGAAATCATACTTTATTAGATATGGTGCGGTTCATGATGTGCTTTACAGATTTGCCAATTTCTTTCTGGAGACATGCTCTAGAAACTGCTGTCTATATCTTAAGTAGAGTACCTTCAAAATCAATGCCAAGCACTCCATATGAGATATGGAGAGGAAAGAAGTCTAATCTTAAGTATCTTAAGATATGGGGCTGTCCAGCTTATGTTAAAAGAAATTTTGGACATAAATTGAATGTTAGGACAGATAAATGCTTATTTGTAGGATATCCTAAAAAGAGTATAGGATACCTTTTTTTACCATCCTACTGAACATAAGGTGTTTGTTAGTAAATATGCCACTTTTATGAAAAAAGAGTTTATCCTAGAAAGAGGCAGTGGGAAGAAAATTGAACTTGAAGAAGTTCAAGACCTACAAATACAAGCACAAAATGATCCTCAACCAAAAATATCCATTAGTGAAGTACAAACATAAAGTACACCTCCTCTTCGAAGGTCAGATAGGGTGCGGAATGCACCTATAAGGTATGGGTTTGTTATTGGGAATAATGAAGCCCACTGAAGGAAAAACCATCTTTTTCCTTTGTAGGATCTTCCAGATTTCATCAAATCTGGGACAGAATAATTTAAAAAAAATTATTCTATATTTATTTTAGATCTAAGTCTCTAGATCTAAACTTTATATCCAATATTAAGTCTAAAATAAATATAAAAGGGATGAGAAACAAGTAATACCTCAAGGATAATCTGATTATTTTGTAGATGATCTCAGCACAGCCTGAGGTTCTGATATAGCCACGCAAGCACCTGGCCTCTACCGGTATCCACTCAAGTAGGACCTACAATGTCTTCTCCTTATGAATCTATGCTCCAAAAATTAGATCTCTATCTGATTTGAAAGTACTTCAGAACTCCTTCTGAAGTTGGAGCAGCAGCCTGTCGAAGATGTCCTGCAGCCTTCCTGTTCCAGGCATCACCACACCTTGGATCTTTGCTAGATGGATGTCCAACTCCTTGGATGTGAAGAGGGGAGAGAGGAGAGCAGGGAGGATGTGGAGAAGTGGAAAGGATTCTCATTTTGGCTGGGTATTGAGCAGAAACTTACAAACCCTATGCACAAACAGAGATTTTATAGACCCCGTATGCTGCGCAGTGCCACATCATTCAACCAATAAAAAAATTTCAATAAATTCTAGAAAAATTTTGATTGGGGGAGTGATGTTATATAATCACATCAAATAAGAACCTCCACCCTCTCTCCTATGTTGGTGCCAACTTTAGATAAGCACAAGCAAGGTGGCGCCAAAGAGTCCATGTTAATCAGGACTCTTTTATTCTTATCCATTTGGGATGCCTACTTTAATCCAATTGGGCTCATGCCATAATCTGATTATGGTGCCCAATTCAATATGGTTTTGGCATGTGGACACTCCACAAAAATCTTTCAATGAGCTCTCTTCAGTTTAAGACCCATATGTCAACATTTGACAGATGTCCTAAAATGAAATTGATAGGTGACAGGAATTAGCAGGTGCTTGTCTTAAATTTATCTCATGAATTAAGACAAGCCTTTTCTAAGCTGGACAAGCTTCATTTAGACTGAGAAAAATCTTCTCAAGATTCTCTGGGTGAGTCAAATCACATTTGACTTAGTAAAGACAGAAAAGATTACACGAAGAGAAAGTTAGGCTAAATCGAGTGCTAGCATGATTTCCTTGAACCTAATTGGATCTAATCCAAATCAATTGGATTAGCCCAATTGATGACATCCAGATCCTAACCTTTGTTTGTGTGACCTAGTTAGGTTCAATTTCATATGGTAATGAGACATGTCGTGATCTCATCATCGCCATCATCGAAACTCCTTTCGATGGACCAGAACTCTTTTGATTCAGATAATTAGAATGATCGATCATCAAGATCATTCTAATTGCTCCTAAAATCCATCAGTGACACCTAGTAGTATGTGGTGGCAACCCATCAGAACTAAAGATGAACCTCTCAGTACAGCTACCTGTATGATTGAGTTCCTCTATCATGAGTCCCGACTGAATTAGGGTTAAGGTGAACTCGTCAAATCCAACATCAGTTATATGAATCAATCGATCGATCTGAGTCTGATGTGAAACTCCAATGAAAAACTCTTTTTTCATTATTTCACTCTGCCATGGCCATGGGCTTAAGGACTCGATCTTTCGATCATCATAGGGCTACTCCTCTCATCTATCAAGGTTGATAGATCCCATCTTGGTGCGACATACAATGAATATGCTACAGCCAACATACACCTCAGGATTTTGAATGGCTAGGAGATCGAGTTATGGTGTAGTCAAACTATAACACACTCAAGATGAACTGTCAATGCACCTCAGGTCAAAGAACTAGACACACAACTGCAGCATCGAGCTTTGTCATTGATGAGAAGGTAGACTTCCTTATGACTGCTCGATATAGTCATGCTCAATACTCTTATTCTCAATGAATACCTGTCTTCTTGCTTTGGTGTCTCCACACCTTAGACTCAAGACACATCTATCCTAAGAAAGTGATCGTACACCAACCTTCCAGATCGATCACCATCCTCGTGATGATCCTATGGTCAGGAGCTGTTTATGAGTTAGTTATGTAAATTCATGCCTTAAATTTTCAACTCTTGAAAATATGACTTGACATTTCTACTAACTCAAAGGATGTATCACAGACATAATGTGATAGAAGAATAACCCATTTATTGATTTATAATTAAAATTATAAATTTATCCTTAGATTTGTACAGGAATGTGTCAGCCAATCTGGCATCTAGGGCACACATCTAACAAACTCTCACTTGACCTAATGCCAATTGGCTACATATCTATGTCCCATCTTCTCAAGGTGGGCTTCGATCTTTTGCTGGCCTAATAGTTTTGTCAGTGGGTCTGCCACATTGTCTGTGGAGTCGACTCTCTTAACCTCGATATAATCTTTTTCGAGGTAATCACGGATCAGATGAAATCACCGCTAGATGTACTTGGACCTCTAGTGAGACCTTGGCTCCTTAGCTAGGGCTATGGTGCTATTATTATCGCAGTAAAGAGGTATGGCATCTGATGACATCACTCCAAGCTCTGTGGCGAACTTCTTGTACCAGAATGCCTCCTTCGCAGCTTTCAATGCAGCAATGTACTCTGCCTCCATGGTAGAATCAGCAATCACCGTCTGCTTGGAACTCTTCCAGCTGACTGCACCACCATTGCAAATAAATAGACTACCAGATGTCGACTTTCGATCATCTATATCAGACATAAAGTCTGAGTCTGTATATCCCTGAATCTGGAGTTCTCCATTCCCAAAGACTAGAAATATATCCTTAGTCCTTCTCAAATACTTAAGGATACATTTCACAGAAGTCCAATGCTCTTTATCTGGATTCGACTGATATCTGCTTGTGACACTCACAGCATGGGCTATATCAAGTCGTGTACATAGCATGGCATGCATGAGGCTCCCTATTGTCGAAGCATAAGGGATCTTGCTCATGCGTTCAATCTCCTCAGTTGTGCTAGGGCACATCTTCTTGGAGAGATGAATGCCATGTCTAAAAGGTACTAAACCTTTTTTGAAGTTTTTCATGCTAAACCTTTTTAGCACCTCCTCTATGTACATCTTCTGTGAAAATTCGAGCATCCTATTTGGTCTATCTCTATAGACCTTAATACCCAGTATAAAGGATGCCTCTCTTTGATCTTTTATAGAGAACTCTTTAGACAACCATACTTTGATTGAGGTCAACATGGGAATGTCATTCCCAATTAGGAGGATGTCATCTACGTACAATACGAGGAAGACAACTGTGCTCCTACTGACCTTTTTGAACACATATGGTTCCTCCTCATTCTTGATGAAACCAAATATTTTGATCACATCATTGAAATGAGTATTCCAACTCCGTGATGCTTGCTTAAGTCCATAAATGGACCTTTGCATCTTGCAGATCCTGTGATCATCATCACTGGATGTGAAACCAAGCAGCTGTTCCATATAGATATCTTCCTTAAGATATCTATTTAAGAATGCTGTTTTCATATCCATCTGCCATATTTCATAATTGAAATAGGCTACAACAGCAAGCAATGTGTGGATGGATTTTAGCATGGCTACAGGCGAGAAGGTATCCTGATAGTCAATGCCTTCACACTGACTATAACCTTTCGCTACGAGCCTAGCCTTGAATGTCTCCACATTTCTATCTGCACCTATCTTTTTTTTGAAGATTCATTTACACCTAATAGGTACAATAACTTCAGGTGAATCTACCAAGGTCCAGACTTGGTTTGAGTGCATCGAGTCAATTTCTGATCTCATTGCCTCTAGCCATTTCTTGGAGTCGATATCTGATATGGCCTCATCATAGGTCTTGGGATCATCACCATGAACCCCATTTCCCGTGAGGAACATTTCCTCTACATCTTCTTGTATGGTACCTAAGTACCTTTCAAGAGGATGAAAAATCCTAGTCGATCTACGAGGTAGAAGAGGTTGTGTTAGGACTGGTTTTGAATGATTTGGTTCTTCAGGTTCTTTAGCTCGTTGCTCTTAGGAGACATTCTCCTTGAGCTTAATTATTCTTCTGATGCCACCATCTTGAATAAACTATTTTTCAAGAAAAATAGTATTTCGATTCACAATCACATTGTGGTCTTTCGGAATATAAAAATAGTATCCTAATGACTCTTTAGGATATCCTATGAATCGAGCTCTAAAAGACCTAAACTTTAACTTATCCGCCTGTTGTCTCTTGTCATGAGCCAGACAACCTCAAATTCTGAGATGATTCAGACTTGGCTTCTTACCATGCCATATCTCATACGGTGTGGTAGGACAGTTTTAGAGGGAGCCTTATTCAATACATAAATTGCTATCATGAGACAATGTCCCCAAAGAAATTCAGGGAGGTCCGTGAAGCTCATCATGGAACGGACCATATCTAATAGGGTCCGATTTCTCCGTTCTGAAACCCTGTTGAGTTGAGGTGTTCCAGGTGAAGTCTATTGAGAGACTATGCCATTGTCCTTAAGATAGTCTAGGAACTTCCGACTAAGGTATTCACCTCCTCAATCTGATTAAAGAACCTTAATAGGCTTTCTTGTTTATTTTTCTACTTCATGTCTGAATTCTTTGAACATTTTAAAGGCTTCAGACTTGTGTTTCATTAGAAATACATACCCGTACCTAGATATATCATCGATAAAGGTAATGAAGTAGACGTAGTTGCCTCTAGCTAGCACATCAAATGGACTGCACACATCTGTATGTACTAGGGCAAGTAGGTCTGTGGCCCTTTTCCCTTGTCCCACAAAAGAAAGCTTGGTCATTTTGCCTTGAAGGCATGATTCACAAACTGGATATGACTCGAAAGTTAACGAACTCAATAGCTCAAATTTCTCCAATTTGTTAACCCTGTCTTCCACTATATAACCTAGCCTTAGGTGCCACAGATACCTATCATTTAGACTATCTCTAGGCCTTTTAATTCCTATGGCATTCACATTTTTTTTGATATTAAATACAAATACATCAACATGTAACTGATAGAAATCGTTAATGATAAAACCAGTTGCAACTTTATTATTTTCATAAAAAATGTTAAATGATCCTTATGAAAGCTAATCACATAGCCTTCTTGTGCTAAACATGAAATAGAAATCAAATTCTTGCTTGCTGCAGGCACATAATAACAATCTCTAAGAAATAAATCTAATCCTAACGGTAATCACAAAGGGTAGGTTCCTACGACCACAGCAGCAACTCTTGCTCCGTTCCCGATGCGTAGGATCATCTCCCCATCCCTCAGCCTCCTGCTCTCCTCAAGACCCTGCATAGAAGTGCAAAATGAGCACTAGAACTAGAGTCAAGCATCCAACTGGATGCAGAAAAAACTATAAGGTTAGATTCTATAACGAGCATACCTCTAGAAGGACCATCCTTCTTGTTCTTTAGGGTGGCCAGGTACTGAGGATAGTTTCACTTTCTCCTTTTTCCATCCACCTTCTGTTTCTTCACAGACTTCTTTTTCTTTTCAAAAGACTTTCTTTTGGAAGAAGTCCGCTCCACAGTAAGGACTGAGCCTTTTGAACCCTTCATAGAAAGCTCAGCCGTAACCAGCATGTTCATTAACTCGGCCAAGGTACACTGCATCTTATGCATATGAAAGTTTATGATGAATTGACCATATGCATCGGACAAGGACTGAAGGATCACATCAATCTGAAAATCTTTGTCTAAGATGATACTGAGTTTTTTAAGCTCTTCAAGGTCCTTGATCATTGTCAAACAATGATCTTGGACTGACTGCCCATCACGCATCTTGGCCTTAAACAGTCTTTGACAGACTTGATACTTGGCCACGTGACTCTGTTCACCAAACAACTCTTGTAGGTGAGCCAACATTTGGCAGATAGTCAAAATGTTCTCATGCTGGTGCTGCAAGTCATCAGATATTGCACCCAACATGTAGTACCTTGCTTTGTTATCATCATCCGTCCACTTTTCCAGAGATGCTTTCTGTTCAGCAGTCGGATGTGCTGGCATAGTAGGTTGGTCCTGGTCCAAGACATGAGTCAATTTTTTAAAATCCAGAATAATTCTGGAGTTCCTTAACCAGTCTTTGAAATTGGGTCCAGTCAATCTGTGGGTGTCTAGTATTTTGGTCAGGAGGTTGGAGGTAGACATATTTTCTGTAAAGAGTCGAAAGTTTCTAGTTAGATTTTAAAATCAGACTTAATTAATTTATTTAGGAGTTTCATTTTTAAACAAATTAGGCTCTCACTATTTTCTCAGATCCCTATACTTCCTTGGTAGGGATGTAAAAATTTCCGTGATCAGTGATTTTTAGTGGGCGGTGTGGTCTCACCGACTGGCTCACCACCTCACCTAACAGTTATTGGTGATGGGTCAACCGATGAGTGGACAACTCTTGTCCAATGATTCTCTAATCATGGTATACACAAAACTTGATCCCTAATTCATGAAGCTCACCATGCCCGGGATATTGCTCCAATCCTTAGTTAAGTCAAACCCACCATTTGCATGAACTAGATTCCTGATTGGGTCCCTCCTGTATCCAGAATATTGAGCCCAACCCATCCTCTAATTCGTAACATCCAATGCCTAATGGATATGGTTGCATCTTTCTGGTGCAACTGAGCCATTGTAACCAGTCGAGAATAATCAACCCCGAGAAGGGCCCGCACATCCACAATGGTGGAAGACCTAGACTTAATATTTTCTTAGAGAGATTTGATTTAGGTCTCATTAAACTTGACTTGACATAGTCATAACAATTATGACTAACCTAGTGGCATGGGTCAGCTCAAATTGTTAGCCATCTTAAATCAGAACTGGGTCGACACAAATGGCCAGGTAAGTGAGATCGATGGGAGGGATATGCCATTAACTCGATAAGAATGCATTCGAGTTGAGTAGCTCCCAACTAAAATTAAGTCGGTCGCATCTGCCCAACTTACCTTAGACACCAAATTGTCGAACCAGAATTAATTGGATTAGCCTACAATCCAGGCTCTAACCTCTGAGCCAAATTAGGTCTTAACTTGATCGAGTCACATCTAAATGTGATTCGACCTTGACCCAGACTTAATCTTATTAGGCTGATCAATTATTAGCTTTCATGATCCCACCTAACCAACTCTTGATTCGGTTTGATCAATCGCTAGACCTAATTGAGCTACCCAAGTCCGAACCCAATTTTATGAAAATATTTTAGATCTAAAATTCTCAATTTTAGACCTAACTTAATTTCATAAGCTTAATTCATTAATTAAGTTTGGGTTCATAAACAAAACATGTAAAACAAATCTTAGGGTTTCAGGATCTAGGGTTTTGCAGAAAAGTAAGTTTTGATTTTTGATTAAGGATGAACGTGCGGCACCCCTACACATCATATGAACATCCCATTGAATAGGAAGAGAGGGTCTTAAAATCTTACTCCATTCTTATGACCGGACGGCCATGAGGAAAACCTTAATCAGAAATATAAATTTAACTACAAAACTAGTTAGATCTAAATTTACATATCTTATATACAATTTAAGATCTAACTAGTACATGCTTTGCATACATCTCATGTATCAAAAATTGATCTAATTAACATGCTTTCAGATCTGATATATCACATGTAATATCTAAAAAATAAGATTTAAATTGAACTATTCAAAATTAAATCTATTCTAGACAAGTTACTGGAATAATTTTACAACTAGTCTAGGCATACAACAGATCAATTTTATGAAAAAATTAAAATTTTATTTTCTATTTTTTGATCTAATTATAACACTTATATCATCATAAAAATAGAGAATAAATTAAATTTAATTCATATTTTAATCTCATTAAAACATAAAACTTAAGACTGTTCATGGATTCAACTAATCCTAGTCTAGTCATGCATCTCATGCATGTTAGATCTTCTTAGATTTAATTTTAAATATTTTGATTTCAGATCTTATCATATCTGATATGATATCTAAAATCTTTTAAATACTAGATAAATAAATATAAAAATTAGATCTAAATTAGATCTGAAATAGAGCCAAAAATCTGGCTCTAATACCAGTTGAAGGAAAAATCACCTTTTTCCTTTGTAGGATCTTTCAAATTTCATCAAATCTTGGGCGGAATAATTTAAAAAAAATTATCCTATATTTATTTTAGATCTAAGTCTCTAGATCTAATCTTCATATCTAATATTAAGTCTAAAATAAATCTAAAAGGGATGAGAAAAAAGTAATACCTCAAGGGTAATCTGATTACCCTATAGATGATCTCAGCACAGCCTGAGGTTTTGATGTAGCCACGCAAGCACCTGGCCTCTACCAGTATCCACTTAGCCAAGACCTAGAATTTCTTCTCCTTACAAATCTATGCTCCAAAAATCAGATCTCTATCTGATTTGAAAGTACTTCAGAACTCCTTCTGAAGTTGGAGTAGCAGCCTGTCGAAGATATCCTGCAGCCTTCCTGTTCCAGGCATCACCACGCCTTGGATCTTTGCCAGATGGATGTCCAACTCCTTGGATGTGAAGAGAGGAGAGAAGAGAGTAGGGAGATATAGAGAAGAGGAGAGAATTCTTATTTTGGCTGGGTATTGAGCAAAAACTTACAAACCCTAGGCACAGACAGAGATTTTATAGACCCTATATGCTGCGCAGTGCCACATCATTCGATCAATCAAAAAATTCTAATAAATTTTGAAAAAATTCTAATTGATTAAGTGATGTCATCTGATCACATCAGATAAGAACCCCTACCCTCTCTCCTATGTTGGTGCCAACTTTAGATAAGCACAAGCAAGGTGGCGCCAAAGAGTCCATGTTAATTAGGACTCTTTTATTCTTATCCATTTGGGGTGACCACTTAAATCCAATTGGGGTCACACCATAATCTGATTATGGCACCTAGTTCAATGTGGTTTTGATATGTAGACATTGCACAAAAATCCTCCAATGAGCTCTCTTCAGTTTAAGACCCATATGTCAACATTTGATAGATGTCCTAAAATAAAATTGGCAGGTGATAGGAATTAGTAGGTGCTTGTCTTAAATTCATCTCATGAATTAAGACAAGCCTTTTTTGAGATGGACAAGCTTCATTTAGACTGAGAGAAATCTTCTTAAGGTTCTCTGGGTGAGTCAAATCACATTTGACTCAATAGAGACAGAAAAGATTACACGAGGAGAAAGTTAGACTCAATCGAGTGCTAGCACGATTTCCTTGAACCTAATTGGATCTAATCCAAATCAATTGGGTTAGCCCAATTGATGACATCCAGACCCTATCCCTTATTTGTGTGACCCAGTTAGGTTCAATTCTATATGGTAATAAGACATGTCGTGATCTCATCATCGATATCATCAAAACTTCTTTCGATGGACCAGAACTCTTCTGATTCAGACAATTAGAATGATCGATCATCAAGATCATTCTAATTGCTCTCAAAATCCATCAGTGACACCTAACAGTATATGGTGGTAATCTATCAAAACTGAAGATGAACCTCTCAGTGCAGCTACCTATATGATTGAGTTCCTCTATCATGAGTCCGACTGAATTAGGGTTAAGGTGAACTCGTCAAACCCAACATCAGTCATATCATCAATCGATCGATCCGAGATCGATGTGAAACCCTAATGAAAAATTCTTTTTCATTATTTTACTCTGTCATGGCCATGGGCTTAAGGACTCAATCTTTCAATCATCATAGGGCTACTCCTCTCATCTACCGAGGTTGATAGATCCCATCTTGGTGCGACCTAGTTCCTACAATGAATATGCTACAACCAACATACACCTCAGGATTTTGATTGGCTAAAAGATCGAGTTATGGTGTAGTCAAACTATAACACACTCAAGATGAACTGTCGATGCACCTCAGGTCAAAGAACTAGACACACAACTGTAGCATCAAGCTTTATCATCGATGAGAAGGTAGACTTCCTTATGTCTGCTCGATATGGTCACGCTCAGTACTCTCATTCTCAACGAATACCTGTACTCTAACTCTGGTGTCTCCATACCGTAGACTCAAGACACATCTATCCTAAGAAAATGATCGTACACCAACCTTCCGGATCGATCACCACCCTCGTGATGATCCTATGGTCAGGAGCTATTTATGAGTTAGTTATGTAAATTCTGTTGGGAAATGTGTCCCAAAAAGCCAATCATCAAGCTGTTGACAGTTGAGCAACCAAGTATTGTAATTGATTTGTTAATAAATAAAATATATTTGGTATTTTTATCATAAGTTTTCATCTTCTAATGAACTCCGTTGTCATGATGAAGTCCTTAGGACTATTTAAGTTCGATAAAGAGAAGATTTATCGATTAGTCCTTAAAACTGTTCACGACCAAATGATAGGCTGTTAATAAGGACGACAGCTTCTATCGAGCATAGGTCGCTGTAGGCCATATGGGTTGGTTATCCTCTTAACTAAGGAGTGTGGAGATACTGGTATGGCATACAGGTGAGATGTAAGGGTACATCATCATTGAACGTGACCAACTCCAGAGTATTCTGCTATCAAGAATGTCTCTGATGGGATATAGGTATAAGTGTCTCTTAGACTTGAGATCTCCTCAGTGACTTACAAGCAACTCACTGTACTTTGGTACTGGACTAACTGAATTTCTAATTCAGGGATGGAAGGCTTCTGGGCACAGTCAAGTACTTGCGAAGTCAGAGTGTGATCGAGATGGGATTGACCACTCCAAGAGTTGGAGAAGAATGAGTCGCTGTATTTCAATTTAGCAAAACTTTGGCCAGGGTAATTCATTAGATGGATTTGATATTTTGAAATACAATGTGGACAACCTGATCAGAGTTGACAGTTGAACTCTGGGGTGTCCTATGATCATTTTGGTTAAGGAGATGAATTATATGAAAACTATATCCGCATGGGTTCTAAGGATGTTGTTCTATACATTCGACCTATCCGGTCGTCGGGTACCATTGCTAGATGGTCATTTTGATTGGTACAAAAATTTATTCCTATGCTACCGGCTTAGGTTCAAACCTATGAGGTCACACACATTAGAGTTCATGATCCGATCGGATGGTTGATCAACGATTAAGAATCGTTCTAGGGTTAAATGATCAATACGATTGACATTTAACCCAGTGCAAGTGTTGCAGGAGGATCGATTAGCAATTTGATTGCTAATTAGCTTAATTTGATTAAGCCAATGGGCTGAGATTAAGTCTAATTAAATATAATTTAATTAAATTTAGTTTGGGCTTGATTGGATCAAGTCCAATTGGTTTATTGGATAAGCCAAGTGCAAGGAAAAATTAGTCCTAGTTCAACTAGGACTTAGGTCAATCTAATTTCTAATTTGATTAAAAAATTAAATCAGATTTAAATCTAATTTAATATGATTAAATTAGGTTCTTAATTGGGTTAAGATCTATTTTAATTAGGTTGATCTAATTTTGATTTGATTTGGTTTGAGAAACCAAATTAAAACAAGTCATGAGATAGAATCCTAGTAAGACTAGGATTCCACCTTGCACCACATAAGCCTTCCCCACGCCCTCTCTCTTATTCAATGCCAATCTCCACTTATTTTGTGTGACAAAAGCCCTCTCCCAGGTCTTTCCCACGTTCACAAAAGGTTTCCTATCTTCTTTCTTACATGGAAGGTGGTTTGGATCAAATCAAAAAGGAATAAGTTTGGATTTCAAATTCTATGAGATAGAGTTTTAGAAATCCAAAACTCTTTCAATTTTGCACCGAATTTATCTAATTTTTTTTTTAAAATTTTCATGGCTTTTAGGGTATACATTGTGCACCCTTTTCTGGTGATCTATGTAGGACAATATGGAGGAGGTGCTCAAGAGTTGGGTGCCCCTTAACTTGCCATGTTTGGATAAGCCTTGACTAGGTATTTGACCTAGACAAGGACTCTATCATATCTCTCTGTATAAAATGAGTTTCTTTATAAAATTTTTGGAGAAGATAGAGATTTAAGAGACCTTTGTTTTATCCAAAAATCAAAGAGAAAAACCTTTGGGTCGTGAGATATAAAAGACGCAAGTCAGGGTGTCTAGAGAGAAAAATGTGAAGACGAAGAGGGTCTTCTTCTAGGGTTTTTGTTTTCATATCTTTCCTCCCTCCATCTTGAGTTTTCTGAGAGCATCTCAGATCAGAAACTCCTTCTTTTACTTTCTATCTTTGGAAGAGTCCAAATCAAGAAGAAGGAGGCACCTGATCAACCATCAAAGAAGGATCAGCGCAGTACTAGTATACTGTGCTGATTTCCTGAAGCAGAACTTCTGATCGAGATTCGTAGGCTCGTGTGGATGACTCCTAGAGGCCGGACGCATGTGCGGCTTACAACATCATCTTTAAGCCTGGATCAGTGAGGTTAGAGCATCTAACTTGCAAGGTAATAGATCTGATCTATTGTTTAATACATACATTAGATATGGTATAGAAACATGTTGATATGATCAACATGTGGTTCATGCTATATTTATATATTTTAATTTTTGATTTAATACTACGTAATAATCATATGACGACTTGGAAGTGTCTCTCTAATGGTGGTTAGGTGATCCAACCAAAGTTGGGCTTAATCATTCGTTGGTTAGATACACCAAGTATGATCATGTTAATGGTTGGACCTAACTGGATCCTTACAGTGGAGGCCAAAGCCTACTGATTAGGTTTTTGGGGCAAAATTAAAATTATTAAAAATTATTTAGAGAAACAATTGGTTATGAACCTACCCTTAGATGTACATGGGTTGGCCAACCAAAGTTGGGCTTGTGTGCAGTCTAAGTGGATTCTAGGACCCACTAAGGAATTAGGGTAATTCCTCGAATTGGAGGTAGAGGCTACCAATTCGAATAAAATAGTGGGAGAAACCTTTTGATTAAAGTCCAAATCTTTAGGTTTAATGAATCAATTACTAATTAGGTTATGGTTCTCTTTTGTGCAAATATGGCCACTTTCCTATCACTCCGATCATTGTTGGACAATGATAAGTTGGTGGGACCCAACTTCGATAGCTGGTACCGAAAATTGAAGATAGTCCTGGAGCATGAACGGATCCTATATGTGATAATGGATCCTGCACCTGAGGAGCTAGCTGTCAATGCACGTGGAATAGTTAGAGACACTTACCAGAAGTGGCTCAGTGATCGGACCACGATGTGCTGTATCATGCTGGCTGCCATAAGCGACGAGTTCAGTCGCAGATTCAAAACGGCTCAGCCAAAGGACATGCTTCAAGTGTTGAAGGATGCCTTTGGCACACCCGATGACGTGAAGAGGCACAAGACTAGTTGTGCCATCTTCAATGCCAAAATGCGGGATGGTGCCTCTGTCACTGATCATGTATTGTACATGATCGAGCTGATGGAACGATTGAGCAAGCTCGACTTTCCCTTGCATGAGCAGCTTGGGAAAGATGCAATACTGAACTCGCTGCCCAAGTCTTATCTCCTATTCCTCACTCATTATAGAATGACAAAGCCTGAAGTAAACTACTATGGGTTACTGGGGTTGCTTCAGAACTTTGAGAAGGATCACTAACTTCACAAGGAGTCGGTGAACTCAGTGGGAGGTTCGTCTTCTGGTTCTCGACCCTTTGAGAAAGGAAGAAGAATAAGAAGAAGAAAGTGAAGAAGGTGCAAGTTCAGGCTGGGACATCAGTGCAGAGCCAGACCAAAAAGATCAAGCCTGAGAAGAGTCTATTCTACTGGCAAGCACCCTAGATCAGATAGTGTGTCAGATATCTACTTATGGCATTGGAAGCTAGGTCATATAAACAAGAACAGAATAAACAGGTTGACTCAAGAGGAAATCCTCGAAGTCTATGATTGTGAATCACTTCCAACCTGTGAGTCCTGTCTTCTTGGTAAAATGACCAAGTCATCTTTTACTGAAAAAGGTGAGAGAGCTACTAAGCTCTTGGGCCTAGTACATACTAATGTATGCGGGCCATGAGCACCAGTGCTAGAGGTGGATATTTCTACTTCATAACTTTCACGGATGACCTATCCCGATATGGATATGTCTATCTGATGAAACATAAGTCGAATTCATTTAAAATGTTCAAACGATTCCGAAGTGAAGTAGAAAAACAAACTGGGAAGAGTATTAAAACTCTTCAATCTGATCAAGGAGGAGAATACCTTTCCAGTGAATTTTCACATATCTAGGAGAGAATGAGATTCTCTCCCAATGGACTCCTCCAGAAACACCACAACATAATGGTGTGTCTGGAAGGAGGAATCTGACTCTATTAGACATGGTCCGATCCATGATGGGTTTTGCTAGCTTGCCGATATCCTTCTGGAGATATGCACTCGAATCAACCTGTTATCTGTTAAATAGGGTTCCAAGTAAGTCTGTAATTAAGACTCCATATGAGATATGGACGGGACGTAAGCCAGCACTTTCACACCTTAGGGTCTGGGGGTGCCCGACCTATGTCAAACGATTAGTCACAGACAAACTTGGACCTAGGTCTGACAAATGCTCATTCATAGGGTACCCCAAAGAGACAAAAGGATATTTTTTCTACCATGCTGATGAACAAAAGGTGTTCGTCAGCCTTAAGGCAATCTTTTTAGAAAAGGAGTTCCTTGGTGAAGGAACCGTTGCCTCTAAGGTTGAACTTGATGAAGTTCAACATGTAGAAGGACCGACACCAATAGCTAAACCTGAGTCTGATATGATTAGATCATATCTGGAGCCCAATGTACCTGCACCATTAAGGCGATCCGGTAGAGTACCACGTCAGTCGGACAGATACTACGGTTTCTTGATCCGGGACGGTGATCCCATCGAACTTGATGAGAATAATGAGGATCCGATCACCTATATGGATGCAATGCAGAGACCTGATTCCAAGAAATGGCTTGAAGCCATGAAATCCGAAATGGAGTCCATGAAGGTCAACGATGTATGGACATTGGTTGACCCACCTGAAGGGGTTAAACCCATTGGGTGTAAATGGGTCTTCAAAAGGAAGAGGGGCGCAGACGAAAAGGTGGAGACCTATAAAGCCTGTCTGGTCGCCAAGGGGTATCGTCAACATTATGGTATGGACTATGATGAGATGTTTTCCCCTGTGGCAATGCTCAAATCCATTCGGATAATGCTTGCAATAGCTGCCCATCTGGATTATGAGATCTGGCAGATGGATGTAAAGACAGCTTTCCTAAATGGAGAGCTGACCGAAGAGGTGTATATGATACAACCTGAGGGGTTTACATCCACAGATGAGTCCAAGGTGTGCAAGCTTCAGAGATCCATTTATGGACTGAAGCAAGCTTCTCGGAGTTGGAACATGCATTTTGATAAGATGATCAAAACGTATGGCTTCATTAAGAATGGAGAAGAGCCCTGCATCTATAAATGGGCAAATGGTCCAGTTATGGTATTCCTTGTCTTGTATGTGGATAATATTCTCTTAATCGGGAATGACATCACCGCACTACAGGGAATAAAAGTTTGGTTGTCATCACAGTTCTCCATGAAGGACTTGGGTGAAGCATCCTACATCCTAGGGATGAAGATCTATAGGGATAGATCTAAAAGGATGCTTGGGTTATCCCAGTCCATGTACATAGACACTGTGCTGAAGAGGTTCAGCATGGAGAATTTCAAGAAAGGCTATCTACCGATAGGCCATGGAATTTCTCTCTCTAAGAAGGATTGTCTGACAACTCCTGAAGAGAGAAAGCGTATGAGTAGAGTCCCATATGCTTCAGCCGTGGGATCTATCATGTACGCCATGACATGTACAAGACCAGATGTGGCATACTCACTAGGAGTAGTGAGTAGATACCAATCTGATCCTGGAGAAAATCACTGGAAAGTGGTAAAAGCCATCCTTAAGTATTTGAGAAATACTAAGGACCAATGGTTGGTTTATTGCGAGTCAGATCTGAAACTTGTGGGGTTCACAGACTCTAGCTTCCAATTTGACCATGATGACAGCAGGAGTGTGTCAGGTTATATCTTTACTCTGAATGGTGGAGCCATCTGCCGGAAGAGTTCCAAGCAACATACTGTGGCGGACTGTGTTTGTGAAGTGGAGTACATCGCAGCATCAGATGCTGCGAAGGAAGCTGTGTGGCTGAGGAAATTCATCAACGAGCTCGGAGTAGCACCCTCCCTCGATGGTCCAGTCCTGCTCTACTACGACAGCACTGGTGCCATAGCTCAGGCGAAGGAATCTAAAGCACACTAGTGGATGAAGTATATTTTACACTACTTCCACCTGATCTGACAGATCGTGGATCGAGATGACGTCGACCTTCAGAAGATCGACAGAAAGGAGAACCTGACCGATCCCTTCACTAAAGCCCTGGCGATAAAGGAGTTTGACAACCACAAGTCGAAGATGGGTATTAGATACTGTGTCGAGTGGCTTTAGGACAAGTGGGAGTTGTTGGGAAATGTGTCCTAAAAGCCAATCGTCAAGCTGTTGACAGTTGAGCAACCAAGTATTGTAATTGATTTGTTAATAAATAAAATATATTTGGCATTTTCATCATAAGTTTTTATCTTCTAATGAACTCCGTTGTTATGATGAAGTCCTTAGGACTATTTAAGTTTGATAAAGAGAGGATTTATCGATTAGTCCTTAAAACTGTTCACGACCAAATGATAGACTGTTAATAAGGATGACAGCTTCTATCGAGCATAGATCACTGTAGGCCATATGGGTTGGTTGTCCTCTTAACCAAGGAGTGTGGAGACACTGGTATGGCATACAGGTGAGATGTAAGAGTACATCATCATTGAACGTGACCAACTCCAGAGTATTCTGCTGTCGAGAATGTCTCTGATGGGATATAGGTATAAGTGTCCCTTAGACTTGAGATCGCCTCAGTGACTTGCAAGCAACTCACTGTGCTTTGGTACTGGACTAACTGAATTTCTAATTTAGGGATGGAAGGCTTCTGGGCACAGTCAAGTACTTGCGAAGTTAGAGTGTGATCGAGATGGGATTGACCACTCCAAGAGTTGGAGAACAATGAGTCGCTGTATTTCAATTTAGCAAAACCTTGGCCAGGGTAATCCATTAGATGGATTTGATATTTTGAAATACAATGTGGACAACCTGATCAGAGTTGACAGTGGAACTCTGGAGTGTCCTATGATCATTTTGGTCAAGGGGATGAATTATATGAAAACTATATCCGCATGGGTTCTAAGGATGTTGTTCTATACATTCGACCTATTCGGTCGTCGGGTACCATTGCTAGATGGTCACTTCGATTGGTACAGAAATTTATTTCTGTGCTACCAGCTTAGGTTCAGACCTATGAGGTCACACACATTAGAGTTCATGATCCGATCGGATGGTTGATCAACGATTAAGAATCATTCTAGGGTTAAATGATCAATACGATTGACATTTAACCCAGTGCAAGTGTTGCAGGAGGATCGATTAGCAATTCGATTGCTAATTAGCTTAATTTGATTAAGCCAATGAGCTGAGATTAAGTCTAATTAAATATAATTTAATTTGATTTAGTTTGGGCTTGATTGGATCAAGTTCAATTGGTTTATTGGATAAGCCAAGTGCAAGGAAAAACTAGTCCTAGTTCAACTAAGACTTGGGTCAATCTAATTTCTAATTTGATTAAAAAATTAAATCAGATTTAAATCTAATTTAATATGATTAAATTAGATTCTTAATTGGGTTAAGACCTATTTTAATTAGGTTGATCTAATTTTGATTTGATTTGGTTTGAGAAACCAAATTAAAACAAGTCATGAGATAGAATCCTAGTAAGACTAGGATTCCACCTTGCGCCACATAAGCCTTCCCCACGCCCTCTCTCTTATTCAATGCCAATCTCCACTTATTTTGTGTGACAAAAGCCCTCTCCCAGGTCTCTCCTACGTTCACAAAAGATTTCCTCTCTTCTTTCTTACATGGAAGGTGGTTTGGATCAAATCAAAAAGGAATAAGTTTGGATTTCGAATTCTATGAGATAGAGTTTTAGAAATCCAAAACTCTTTCAATTTTGTATCGAATTTATCTAAATTTTTTTTTGAAATTTTTATGACTTTTAGGGTATACATTGTGCACCATTTTTTGATAATCTATGTACAAAAATATGGAGGAGGTGCTCAAGAGTTGGGTGCCCCTTAACTTGCCATGTTTGGATAAGCCTTGACTAGGTATTTGACCTAGACAAGGACTCTATCATATCTCTCTGTATAAAATGAGTTTCTTTATGAAATTTTTGGAGAAGATATGGATTTGAGAGACCTTTGTGCCATCCAAAACTAAGAGATAAAGAACTTTGTTTCATGGAGATATAAAAGATGCAAGTCAGGGTGTCTAGAGAGAAAAATGTGAAGAAGAAGAGGGTCTTCTTCTAGGGTTTTTGTTTTCATATCTTTCCTCCCTCCATCTTGAGTTTTCTAAGAGTGTCTCAGATCTGAAACTCCTCCTTTTACTTTCCATCTTTGGAAGAGTCCAAATCAAGAAGAAGGAGGCACCTGATCAACCATCAAAGAAGGATCAGCGCAGTACTAGCATACTGTGCTGATTTCCTGAAGCAAGACTTCTGATCGAGATTCGTGGGCTCGGGTGGATGACTCCTAGAGGCCGGATGCATGTGTGGCTTGCAACATCATCCTTATGCTTGGATCAGCAAGGTTAGAGTGTCTAACTTGCAAGGTAATAGATCTGATCTATTGTTTAATACATACATTAGATATGGTGTAGAAACATGTTGATATGATCAACATGTGGTTCATGCTATATTTATATATTTTAATTTTTGATTTAATGCTATGTAATAATCATGTAATAGGATCTTAGATCTAGGGATTCTCTGATTTTAGAAAATAAATTTTGATTTATTTTAGTCTCCACTGTATGATCTTGAAAAAGTTTCAAGATCTAACCCTGAAACCCTAGATCTGGTTTCTACAAATTCATGCCTTAAATTTTCAACTCTTGAAAATATGAATTGATATTCCTACTAACTCAAAAGATGTATCACAGACATAATATACAGAATGTGATAGAAGAATAACCCATTTATTGATTTATAATCAAAATTATAAATTTGTCCTTAGATTTGTACAAGAATGTGTCAGCCAATCTGGCATCTAGGGCACACATCTAACACCCACATCATTGATAATGGTGAACCTTTGACCTATACGGAAGCCAACATGAGAAGAGACTCAGACAAATGGCTAGCGGCTATGAAATCTGAAATGGACTCCATGTATTCCAACCAAGTATGGACTTTGGTTAATGCACCAGAGGGTGTGACCCCTATTGGATGCAAATGGGTCTATAAGAAAAAGATTGAAGCGGATGGCCAAGTTGAAACCTATAAAGCTAGATTAGTAGCTAAAGGTTTTAGGCAAAAACAGGGTATTGATTATGATGAAATATTTTCACCTGTTGCCATGCTTAAATCTATATGGATTATACTTGCAATAGCAGCATACCATGATTATGAGATTTGGAAAATGGATGTGAAGACCGCCTTCCTTAATGGTTATCTTGAGGAAGAGGTTTACATATCTCAGCCAGAAGGGTTTGTCTCAAAAGAGAGAGAAAATCAGGTATGCAAGCTTAAGAAATCTATTTATGGATTAAAACAGGCCTCGAGGAGTTGGAACATCCGATTTGATGTTACAGTCAAAGAGTTTGGCTTTATCAAAAATGTGGATGAACTTTGTGTATACAAGAAGACTAGTGGGAGTGCCATTGTCTTCTTAGTTTTATATGTGGATGACATACTTTTTATTGATAATGATATCCCAATGTTACAATCGGTCAAGATATGGCTATCAAGTAAGTTTTCCATGAAGGATTTTTGTGAAGCATCCTATATACTAGATATAAAGATCTATGGGATAGATCTAAGAGGATGTTAGGCTTGTCTCAATCCAGGTACATAGACTTAGTGCTAAAGAGGTTTAGCATGGATGGAAGTAAAAGAGGTTATTTACCCATGAATCAAGGCATACATCTCTCTAAAAGGATGTCTCCTAAAATACCGAAAGAGAGAAATAGAATGAGTTCTATTCTCTATGCTTCAGTAGTAGGGTCGATCATGTATGCTATGCTATGTACTAGGCCTGATGTTGCCTATGCCTTAGGCATAGTTAGTAGATTTCAGGCTGATCTAGGAGAGGATCATTGAAAAGTAGTAAAAATTATTCTTAAGTACCTAAGAAGGACTAAAGATATTTTTCTGATATATGGAGAATCTGATTTAAAACTAGAAAGTTATTCTGACTCTAGTTTCCAATCAGACCCTGATGATAGCAAGTCTACTTCAGGATATGTCTTTACTCTTAATGGTGGAGTTGTTAGTTGGAAAAATTTCAAACAGCAGACTGTAGCTGACTCAACCACTGAGGCAGAATATATAGCTGCAAGTGAAGCCGTCAAGGAAGCTGTCTGGATGAAGAAATTTATCACTAAGTTGGGTGTCGTTCCTGAGATTAAGAATCCAGTACTACTTTACTGTGATAATACTAGTGCAGTTGCTCAAGCAAAGGAACCAAGGTCTCATCATAAATCCAAGCACATTCTAAGATGCTTTCATCTTGTTCATGAAATAATCGAAAGACAAGATGTTGTCATTGAACGAGTAGAAACAAAGAATAACATAGCAGACCCATTCACTAAGGCTCTACCACAGTAGTAGTTCAATCGCCATCTCGATTGTATGAGGATAAAATATAAGGGCGATTGGCTTTAGTGCAAGTGGGAGATTGAAAGGAATATGCCCTACAAGCCAATCGAAATTTGTATTTTGATGGATTTTTCTTGTAATCTTCCAGACTTATGTATTGACTCTTTAAATAATAAAAGGTATTTTTCATCATATGCAGCATCTTACTTTAGTAATGATTATGATGAACTCTATAAATCAGAAAAATAGGTTTAGGGTTATGATGAGATCATACCTATGAGACCTAAAATCCTAAAAGTCATGATTTAGAATATTCCTAGTCATACGAGCATTGAGTCGGAGATCAATGTTCCGATAGATTAGCACTTTCTATGTATGCTTGATGGACAGGGTGGTAGATCTCATAAGCCACTTGTGTGAGACACTAATACAAGAAAGTAGGTGCTGATTAGAGAATAAGTTCATTGAATTGATCTGACTTAAGAAACATCTTATGGAATTTACTTACCCGTTAAGTGATATTTTCTTATAGTGGGAGTTGTGTATGTAATCCTTTGACCTAAGACTACCATAGAACCTTGTATACATGAATCCATATTTTTTGATTCATACTCATTCATGATTTAATCATGTACGGGGTGTTCTAGATATGGTAGAATATGTATGGAGGTTATGAGTAGGTCAACATGGAATCGATCACTCCTGGTAAGAGGAGATCGCATCCTACTTGCTCTGATTGATTGATGATTCAGGAAGCCTTTGATCAAAGCAGAATAAAAATTAGAAAGAGTTTCTAATATTTTATTAATTAAATCATCATATAAGATTGAGAGAAATATGAGTATGATATTGGATTTGACATCATTCTATATCCAGAGTCATATTCGGGATGCAGGGAGATCGCAGGATCAAATTGCACGGTAACTTTCCACTGGAGGGTATTTTTGATATTTTCATCAAAAATTTTATATCTTTTAAATAGATAATATACATTGCTAGACGTCAATCTTATCTTATGGGTTTGATCAAATTAAAGAGTTTAATTCAATCACCAATTAGAAAGAGTTCTAATTGTTGAAATCATGTTAGCTCGATTTAATCTAGATCGGTTAGATTAAATTTTAATCAAATCAAATCGACTTGAACTCGGACATATTTCTAGCAAGATGCGGAACCCAATAGGTCACACACAAAGGATATTGATCAGGGGTCTAATTGGATTAGATCATGTTTGCAAAATTGACATGCTAGCACATGTTGCAAAAAACTAGCTCCTTTTTCGAATCGGGTTTAAAATTGATTCCAGATTGGGTTAATTAAAGCCAAATTAATTCAAATAAATTTTGAGTTTGAGTTGGTTCAGCCCTTGGATGCATGTATCAAAAATTTGGAGCTAGTAAACCAAGTCTCTATGAGTCAAGAATTTTTCTTGTGCATGGGTGCAGTTTTTCTGTGCAGAAACAGCTTTCACATCCCATGAGATGGGATGCCTCATCCTAGAGCTTATCCTATGTTCCATAATGAAATAAATTTTTAGATGATTTATAACATTATTTTGACTACAAAAAATTTTTTGAAGTTAAAATTTCTTCTAGTTTAATCATGGAAATTCATTGAAGTTGGAAATCCTGTCAGCCTGATCCATGTGCTTGACCAAGAGTCCAACTTGTGAAGGACTCTAACCCATTTGTCATGCCACTTCTTAATCTAAATTTCTTCCACAACATTCTCATGTTAGTGCCTTAATTTTTGGCCATTGTATGGATAAAATTACATTGATGGGTGGTGAAAAAAAATTATGCCATGGGAAGCTGCGCAACTCATCAGAGAATCATTGAGAAAAATATTTCGAAGAGTCCTTCTGCATGAAGCATCTCTTGGATTTTTTTTGATGATTGCCATGTATCAAAAACTTTTAGATGGACATAAAAATTCATCAGGAGGTGTGAGATTTTTTGATGGATGCGAGATGGCGCGTGGAAGGGGTGCGAAAAATTTTTGAAGGCAACCCATCGCTAAGTATTTAAAGGGGGGTGCGTCGGGGGATTGGATTCATTCAGATTTCCAATTCTTCCTTTCTTTCTAACATACTCTCTCTATTGTCCAATTAGTCTCTTCCTTCTCTTGTTAGGATAAGTCCAAAAATAGTAAGGACAAGTCTAATTTTAGGACAAGAGTCTAGGAAGAGAATTAAAAAAGACAAGGAGAGAAGAAAGGTGGGAATAGGAAGACTAGGAGAAGAGGAAGAGGGACTTGAGGTTCTGATGTTCAAAAAAATTTTTGAAGTAAAAATTTTGAAGGAGAAATCCTCTCAAAGAGTTGGTGTCCTGATCATAGCCCTGTGTGGATTACCGTTGGAGGGCGAACACTTGGGTGCCTAGTGGAGGTTATGCTGAAATTTGGATTAAGCGCTGCAGGTATTCTTCTATAACTTAAATTTAATCTTGAATTTATGTTATATATGATTGTTAATCATCAAGGAGATGCTGGTTTAAGGGTTTAATATTTAGATTTTTTTATTAAAATTTTAAAATCCATTATATTTTCGCTGTGCATGCCCACCCTGAAACCCTACACTTCTACCACCTCATAGATCTAGCAGGGTTTCTCGATCTCTTGAAGGTACATGGGTATGCTTACGGAGAATGTAAAGAAAATATTTCTTATGGGAGATAAGGATCATGGTGATGATTCTAATACCTTTGACGAGATGATATCTGAAATCGATTCTGAGAAATGATTAGATGTGATGAAGTCAGAAATTGACTCGATGCACTCGAACCAAGTATGGACCTTAGTAGATCCACCTGAGGGTATAGTGCCCATTGGGTATAAATGGATTTACAAAAGAAAAATAGGTGCCAATAGTAAGGTAGAAACCTATAAAGCTAAGCTTGTGGCAAAAAGTTATAGTTAGCGTGAGGGCATTGACTATTAAGAAATCTTCTCAGCCATAGCCATGCTAAAATCCATCCATACTCTACTTACTGTTGTAGCTTATTATGATTATGAAATTTGATAGATTGATGTAAAAACTGATTTCCTAAATGGATATCATGAGGAAGATATCTATATGGAGCAACCTTTGGGTTTCACATCTGGTGATGGTGATCATAGTGTTTGCAAGCTGTAAAGGTCCATACACTAATTAAAGCAAGTTTCTCGGAGTTAGAATTATTATTTTGATGATGTGATCAAATCATTTGATTTCATCAAAAATGAAGAGGAATCTTGTGTTTATAAAAAGGTCAGTAGGAGCACAATAACATTCCTCATATTGTATGTGGATGATATTCTCCTCACTGAAAATGATATTTTCATATTGACCACGATCAAAAGATGGTTGTCCAAAAAATTCTCCATGAAAGATCTAGAAGAAGCATCCTATATTCTTAGAATAAAGATCTATAGGGATAGATTTAAAAGGATGCTAGACCTATCACAAAAGCTGTATATAGAGAAGGTGCTGAAGAGGTTCAACATAAAAAATTTTAAAAGAAGATTTTTACCTCTTAGGCATGGTATTAATCTATCCAAGATGATGTGTCCGACCACATCTAAGGAAGTTCAGCACATGAGTAGGATTCCTTATGCCTCAACTCTAGAGAGCCTCATGTATGCCATGCTGTGTACTCGATCTGATATTACCCTTGTTGTGAGTGTCACAAGCAGGTATCAGTCGAATCTAGGTGAGGAGCACTGGATAGTTGTGAAGAACATCCTTAAGTACTTGAGAAGAATTAAGAATTTGTTCTTGATCTTTAAAGAAGGTTTTGAGTTGTGAGTCGAGAGAGATACTGATTTAGACTTCATGTCGATCCTGATGATAGAAAGCCTATATCAGGATATGTGTTCATTTGCAATGGTAGTACAGTCAGTTGGAAGAGTTTCAAGCAACCCATCATAGAGGATTCGACCATAAAGCCTAAATATGTTGCTGCTTCGGATGCTGTAAAGGAAGGCTTTTGGTTCAAAAAATTTATCGCAAAACTTGGGATTATGACATCAGATGCCATACTACTTTACTACTACAATAACGGAGCCATAGCACTTGCTGAGGAGCCGAGGTCTTATCAGAAATCAAAGTACATCGAGCGACGGTATCATATCATACGCAACTACCTCAAAAAAAAATATTTCAAGGCACGAAGATTAGACTCTGCGGATAATGTGGCAGACCCACTAACAAAACAATTAAGCTAGTCGAAAATGGAAGTTCATCTTGAGAAGATGGGACTTAAATTAGTGGCCAATTGGCTTTAGTCCAAGTTAGAGATTGTTAGATGTATGTTCTAGAAGTCAATATGACTGACACATTGTAATAAAGCTAGAACATAATTTTATACTTAAAATATTATTTTGATCAATAAAAGAGCAAATTTATTTTTCATTCAAGTATGATGTGTCCTTGAATCGTTCATAGAATTAACATTTTAATACAATTCTCAATGTGTTGAGAATTAAAGATGTATTTAATTTCTAAATACTTTCGATCATAGTATCATCAAGAAGATGATGATCAATCTAGATAGATCGATGCATAAATTGATTCTTTCGAGATAGATGAGTCTCTGATCATAGTGTAGAGACATTAAATGACGAGTGCGGATAGTTGTTAGAGAACAACAAGTACTGAGTGTAACCATACGAGAGATCACTTGAATTTATACTCAATCGTCAGTGATCGTCTTGATGCTATAGTTGTATGAATGATCTTTTGATCTGCGATATTATGACTACTCACAGTGAGACTGTTGGAGTTTGACTGATACATAAGCATGATCTTAATGAGCCCTTATAGTAGATATTAGTGATAATTGGTCCACTGTAGAAGTAAGGTGTACATTAAGATGGGATCTATCGATCTTGATAGAAAGGAGTAGTCCTATTGAATTCAAGAGGTTAAGTCTGAGAGTCTGTAGTCACAGCAGTGTGATTGTTGGAAAAAATTTTCATAAGAATCACAAATAGACTCAAGCTAAGCAAATCTGTCATATGACTGATGATGAGGTTTGATAATTTATGTATGATCTGTCGTCTAGCGTCTAGTCGGGACTCACGATAGAGGGACTGAATCATACTTTAACTACATCTTGAGGTATATTTTCAGTTCTACTGGATTGCCACTACATACTGCTAAGTATCATTGATGGATTGTGAGAGCTTACTAGGGTTATTCGGGATCGACAATTCTTAATGAGTTAGAGTGAAATTGTTCTGACCAATTGAAAAGAGTTCCAATGATACTATGATAAAGATCATTGTATATCTCACTACCAGATAGAATTGAATCTATAGGATCACACAATAAAGGGATTAGATCCAGAATAAGCAATTAGGCTTATGAAGTCTCTATTGGGTTTTGAGAAACCTTATTAAGTTGAGGATAACCTTGCTAGCATATGGTTGAATCTAATTTTTTTTTTTTATATTTAAATTTTTTATATGATAAGATTAATTTAAATAAAATTATTTATTAATAATCTAAATGAATTAGATTTATTAGACTTCAATTGTTGGATGCCTTAAGTTTTAGATCAAAAAAATTAAGGGTGCGAGTCTTTAATTAATTTTTTTGATAGTTTTGATTGTATGCCACTTGATTTGATCAAGTTGGGCATATCCATCCATTAAAGGGTGTGTAGATCCTTTATGAAGCATCCCTTGGGTGCAAAGTGGGGTGTGTTTTTATGTGTGCAAGGGCTCCAATAGTTGGTGCCTAATAGGTTTCCTAAAGAAAGTTAAATAACTAAAGGTACAAGAAAACCTAATATGAGTAGGACTTGTATTAAGTGCTTGTATGGTTTTGAATAGGATTCAAACCTTATGCCTATTTAAAAGGGCCTCCCTTAAGGTTGCTAGACACTTCAACCAGCAGCCCATGCTGCCTCTTGGAGAACCCCACGCCCTCTCTTCATCTCTCCCTCTCTTCTCCCTTG
Source organism: Elaeis guineensis (assembly GCF_000442705.2). Classification (NCBI taxonomy): domain Eukaryota; kingdom Viridiplantae; phylum Streptophyta; class Magnoliopsida; order Arecales; family Arecaceae; genus Elaeis; species Elaeis guineensis. The sequence goes on along the minus strand of NC_025999.2, from coordinate 48,851,884 downwards.
GACGTCCAAAGGCCCCACCCCTTGGGCATCCTTCTTCTTCACACCATAAAGTGTTTTGGGCATCCCCTTTGTTTGCTGCTTTGTAGTCTCTGGTTGCTTATAATTTAGGAAAGAAAAGCAAGAGAAGAAGAGAAGAAGAAGATCAAGGAAAGAATCAAATAGTTGATCGCGATCCAAGCTTCGTTCAGATTCACAAGCTGATTTTTCTAGGAGAAAAAAAAATCAATTTTAAGAGGGCTATTCCAGGGTGATCCTGAGTGGATACCCATAGAGGTAGGCACTTACGTAGTTAATAGAGAGCCTCTTCTCTTCCAGATCCAGATTTGAAGAAAAAAATTATGAAACAGGTATATGATTCGATCACATATTAAATTTAGTATATGTTCAATTTCAGCATATGAAGTAGATCCTTGTAGTTTATATTTTATACATACATGATATAGATTAAAAGGAGTTTTAATCTTCTATTCTATTGCAATATTTTGAAAAAAAAATTGAAACATACATGCATGCCCCGATATCAAAAATCCAACAAGGAGGATATTACTACTTTATTACATTTACTGATGACCTATCGAGGTATGCATATACATCTATTTTATGAAATAAAAATCTAAATCATTTGAAATGTTCAATTGATTCTATAATAAAGTAGAGAAATAAATTAAAAAAAATATTAAAACTCTTTGGTCAGACCAAGGAGATGAATACCTTTTCAATGAGTTTTTGATATATCTAGAAGAGAATGAGATTCTCTCACAATGGACCACTCTTGGAACACCACATCATAATGAGGTGTCTGAAAGGAAGAATTGAATACTGTTAGATATGGTTTGGTCCATGATGGGATTTGCGAGTCTGCCGACTTCTTTTAAGGTTATGCTCTTGAGACAGCGTGCTATATTTTGAATAACATTCCAAGCAAATCAGTCACAAAAATATCATTTGAGATATGGACTGGATGTAGGTCAACACTCTCTGACCTTAGGGTTTAGGGTTATTCGGTTTATGTCAAACTTTGTAGACCAACAAGCTTGGACCTCGATCCCATAAGTGATTATTTATAGGATACCCTAAGGAGTCTAGGGCATACTACTTCTATCATACTAAAAAATAAAAGGTGTTCATCAATAATAGGACATTCTTTTTAAAAAAAAGTTTTTTTATGAAAGAAAATGATGCCACTAAAGTTGAACTTAAGGAAGTTTGATAGATAGAAAAATTAATACAGACAAGTGAAAATATAGAACCGAATTTGATTAGATCAAACCTAGAGCCCATTGACTAAGGCACCTTTAAAGAGATTCGATAGAGTACCACATTATTCAGATAGATACTATGATTTTTAGGTTCAAGATGGTGATCCTATTGAGCTAGATGAGAACGATGAGGATATGATCACCTACATGAATACCATGTAGAGATCCAACTCAGAGAAATGATTTGAAGCCAGTAAATCTAAGATGGAGTCCATGGAGATCATTGGTGTATGGAGACTAGTTGATCCACCTAGGGGTAAAACCCATAGGGTGTAGATGGATTTTCAAAAAGAAAAAGAGCTGTAGATGGAAGATGGAGACCTATAAAGTTTGTTTGATTGTCAAGGGGTATCATCAATGTTATAATATTAACTATGATGAGATATTTTCTCCTGTAGCTATGTGCTCAGAGTTGGAATATGCATTTTGATAAGATCAGAATGTATGGCTTCATTAGGAATGAAGAAGAATCATGTATTTATAAATGGTCTAATGGTTCTGCAGTCATATTCCTTGTACTGTATGCAGATGACATACTCTTGATAAAAAATGACATTTCTACTTTATAAAGTATAAAGCTGTGGCTATCATCATAGTTTTTTATAAAGAATTTGGGAGAAGCATCCTTCATCCTAAGAATGAAGATCTATAGGGATAGATCTAAGAGGTTGCTTGGATTGCCCCAATCCACGTATATAGATATCATGCTGAAACGATTCAGCATGGAGAATTATAAGAAAGTCTATCTCTCGATAGATCATGAAATTATTCTTTCTAAGAAGGATTGTTCGATAACTCCTCAAGAAAGAAAATGTATGAGTAAAGTTCCATATACTTCCACAGTGGGATATATCATATACACCATGATATGTACAAGGCCAGATGTGGTATATTCACTAGAGGTGATGAGTAGGTACCAGTCTGATCTGAGTAAGAACAAATGAAAGGTTATAGAGACAACCCTTAAGTACTTGAGAAATACTAAAAGAACCAATGGCTAATCTATGGAGATACTGACTTGAAACTTGTGAGATATATTGATTTCAATTTCGGTCAGATCATGATGATGGCAAAAGTGTATCGGATTATTTATTTATCCTAAATGAAGGAGCGATATGCTAGAAAAGTTCTAATCAATTCACTGTAGCTGATTCTATTTACGAGGTAGAATACATTGCGACATTTAATACTGCAAAGAAAGTAGTTTGGTTGTGGAAGTTCATCAGCAAGCTTGGAGTGGCATCCTCCAAGATGGTTCAGTCATGCTGCATTGATTGCATGGAGCCATAGCTCAGACTAATGAATAGTTATCCCAATAGAGAACCAAACACACTTGCATCAGTATCACTTTGTATGAGAGGTCGTGGATAGAGGTGACGTTGATTTTTGAAAGATCGGAGGAAAGAAGAACTTGACCGACCTATTTACTAAAACCTTTAGAATCAAAGAGTTTGACGAACTCAAATAGAAGATGGATATTAGATACTATACCGATTGGCTTTAGTCCAAGTAGGAGTTATTAGGAAATGTGTCTTAAAGCCAATCATTTGAATGATTATATTCTTTATAATTTGTATATAAATAATAAATTAATAAAAGTTATTTGATATTTTTCATCACAAGGTGTACATCTTCCTTATAAGAACTCTTGTATTGTGACAAAGTCTTTAAAACTATATAAAATTGATAAAGAAAGATTTATCGAATAGTTCTTAAACATGTTCATGACCAAATGATACATCATTAAAGGATAATGACATTCATCAAGTGTAGGTCGTTGTGTGTTATATAGGTTGGTTGTTTTCTTAATCAAGGAGTATGGAGATACTAGTATGGCATACAGGTAAGATGTAGGAGTACATCATTATGAAACAAGTAACTTATCTATGGAGCACTCTGCTGTCAAGAGCAGCTCATGAAGCGTATTGACACAAGTGTCCCTCAAATTTGAGATCACCATAGTGATTTGTAAGCAACTCACCATACTTTGGTGTCGGACTACTTGCATTTCTAATATTGTGATGGAAGGCTATTGGGTACTGTCAAGTACTAGTGAGTCTGTGTGTAGATCAAGATGGATTTATCCCTCCAGATTATAGGAGATAGTACATCACTGTATTTTAATTTAGTAAATTCTAGGCCCAGATAATCCATGTGATGGATGTGAAAGATTAAAATACTATATGGATGACTCATTCAGGGTTGATAGTTAAACTCTAGATCATCTTTGAGCAATCGAGGTCAAAGAGATGAATTATATGGTAACCATTTATGTAGGTTCTTGAATATTGCCTTACAAATATTCAACATCCAGATGTCGAAAACCATTGCTAAATAGTAACTTCAATTAGTACAAAAAATGATTTCTTGGCTATTGGCTTAGTGTTTGAACCTATGGAGTCACACACTAAGTCAAGCAATGTAGAAAAGAATTGACCTATGTCTATGAGTTTAATTTGAAAAGTACTTGATTTGACTGAACAAATAGATTAGTTTATTTGAGAATTAAGTTATAGGTTATACAGGATTAAATAGTTGACTATGTCTAGCTAGCATTGCACATGAGGTTTAGGTTTAATTACAAGGATGATAATAATTTGATTGATGATCCAAGGAATTTATGAGAGAATGAATTCAAGGGCTAATAAATTTTAGATTAGATCTGATTTAGTTAAACTTGAATTGGGTTAAAAATTTAAGTTAGACTTGACCCATAATCTTAATTAGATAAGGATTGACAGGCTCTTCGAGTTTGGTTCGAGTCTGATTTGAATCAAATTCAAATTGGACTCAATTTAGACCTAAATTAGATTAGCTTCATAGACTCCCAAAACCTTGAGACTCTCTCTCATGGGAGCTGACCAAAATGGAGAGAAGGCAATATATTTTTTCAGCCCCATCAGATGTGCGCGCGTGAAAGAATGAGAGGTCTCTTTTCTGCATTGGGACTCTTTCTTGGATAAGGTTTGGACCAATTCAAAGATTGTTTGATTTAGGAATCCTAACCAACTTAGGACATAATTAGATAGTGGAGCCATATCTATTTAAAGGTAGCATCTTAACCACTGGTGGGAAGTAAGAAACTTTGTGCGGCAAAGGAAATCTGCCTTTCATCGAGAGAGAGTTTTAGGTGTGCGACAAAGAGAAAAAAGGGGGTGCCACGTTGGGACATCCCTCTCTCTTGTGCATGGGATCTTGGTGCCCAACTTCCTGACCTAAAGAATCCCTTCGAGATCTGATCTCTCCCTCCTCCCTTGCTGTCCTTCTGAAGGTATGACATCCTAAAAATCATCTCTCTTCCCTATGGAGCTTGGCGTGCGCGTGAAGTAGAGAGCCTGCACTTTTAGGCCTTATGGGGCATCAGATTCGAGAATCTCCTGAAGATTTTGATCCCATTCTACTGCATATCAGGTAAAATAAAATTTATGTTAGCTTATCATAGAAAAATTTTTTAGATGCACTCTGACGATCCGATCAGATCGGACGAATTTTTTCTTCATCACCATGGTGATCTCAGGTTAGAGGGACACTTATACCCATATCCTTCACGAGCTATTCTTGACAGTAGAGTGCTCTATAGTTTGATCATGTTTGGTGCAAATGTACTCTTATATTTCACCTGCATGCCATACCAATATCTCCATAGTTCTTGATAACGAGGATAACCAACCCATATGACATACAACGATCTATACTTGATAAATGCTATCATCCTAATAATAGCGAATAATTTGGTCACAAATAAGTTTAAGAATTATATGATAAATTCTTTTTTATCGACTGAAAAGTAGTTCTAAGGACTTCATCATAAAATAAGAATTCAAAAAGAAAATGTACACTTTATAATGAAAAAAAAACCAAATAATTTTTATTAATCAATAATTTATATACAAATATAAATAGTACAATCATTCAGATGATTGACTTTAGGATCCATTTTACAATAAAAAAATTTATAGGTTGTAAATAGGTTTACCAACACACGGAAGGACCTTCAGAGCAGGGAGGTATCAAATTCAAGGCTAGGTTGGTGGCCAAGGGGTACTCTTAGAAGAAGTGTATTGATTATAGTGAGATATTCTCCCCAGTTGTCAGGCATACATCAGTTTGGGTACTATTGAGCATTATTGCCATCCAGGATCTGAAATTGAAGCAGATGGATGTCAAAATGATCTTCTTCCATAGAAATTTGGAGGAAAAGATTTATATGGAGCAGCCAAAGGGGTTCAGGGAATCAAAGTCAGAAAGGAAGGTCTGCCTACTACAGAGATCACAATACGGATTAAATCAATCATCGAGGCAGTGGTACAAATGCTTCAACATGTATGTTGTCGGTTTGGTAGTTTCATGCATATATTTCAAAATTCTTTTTGAATTAATGTAATAGAAATAAATCTAGATTAAATAATTTAATCTAAGCATGCATCAGATCTAATCTGTAAACTACAAACAAAGGATCTATGACATAAACATCACATGCATCTGAAATCTAGATCAAATATCTAATATATCAAGGGAAGAGGAGATCCAATCTCCATACTTTTGTGCTGGTTGATCTACATCGTAGCTGATGATCATAGATGTCTTCATTTCTCGAGTCTCACATGCATCTGGCCTTTACAAGTATCCACACAAAGCTCTTAATCTGATCAGAAGTTCATTGATCCTTTCAGGGTGCTAGCTCTCTTACAGAGATCCACTCCTGAGGATTGATTTAACATCTCCTTCTAATCTCTTAGATCCTCTCAGAAAAGAAAAAGAAAGTGAAGGAAGAAGAGGTGGAGGAAGAAGAAGAAAAATTTTCTCTTTCCTTTCACAAAATCCAACTTCCTAGATGAAACCTTAGGAGCCTCCACACCTATACCTTACGCCCAAAATAATCTCATGTCCCCCTCACAATTTTCATGATGAAAAATCTTATTTAATGCCAAAAAAAAGGTCTATTTTATAGATGGTGTCCAAGAGATTTGGTTTAAACTAGATTTGGATAAGTTGGATCCTGATCAAATTAGGACTCCAAACAAACTAAAACCTACCCTTATATGGCATGGAGGAGGAGGCATGGAGAGGGATTTGGGCATGGTTTCTTGCAAAAACAAAAGAAAGCATGTGGACTTTATGGGCATGGAAATATGAGGCATGGCAACATGATGGTGTTGGGGAAAGAGAGTCCCAGTAGCACGGCAACATGATGGTGCTAGGGAAAGAGAGTCCCAGTCGGTGCTAGGGAAAGAGTCCCAGTAGACTGGGACTTCTCTTTTTGGTGCTCAATTAATTCCTAGCCAATTTTGGAATTGGTTACACCTAAGAAAGAAAATAATCTTAGTCTAACTAGGAATCTGATCTTCTCAATAAAATCCTAATCTAATTAAGAATTAACTAAACCTAAGTCCTGATCAAATCAAGAATTGGTCTCCCTTGTAATTAGGTTATCTCATAACTCAATTAGGCTTGATCTAATCAAATCTAATTCAATTAGATTTAATCTAAATATCATTGTTCAATCAAATTAAGCTAATTAGTAATCCAATTACTAATTAATCCTTCTTTAATTCACTAACTTTTAGTGAATTACTTTGTTACAACTTTTGTATTGAATTAATCATCAATCATATTGATGATTAGACTCATTAACGATTTGTAATTGCTAATCAACCATCTGATCAGATAGAACCTCTATTGTGTATGATCCCTTAGATTCTATTCTATCTAATAGTGAGATATACTATGATCGCTATCACAATATCATGAAACTCCCTTCGATGGGTTGGAACAGTTCCAACTCTACCCATCAAGGGTCATTGATCATAAAGATGATACTCGATGAGTCTCAAATCCACTAGTGACATCTAACAATATGTAGTGGCAACCTAGGAGAATAAAAGTATTGAACTTTTAGGTATAATTACCATATGATTCAGTCCTTCTATCGTGAGTCCTGACTCGATGGAGGTCATGAAAAACTCGTCAAACCCCAACATCAGTCATATGTCAAATTGGCTCAACTCGAGTTCATTTGTGAATCTTATGAAAATAACTTTTTAGTATTCACACTTGCTTTGGTCGAAGACTTCTTGAACTCCATCTTATGAATCACATAGGATTATTCTTTTTCTACTAAGATCGATAGATCTCATCTAAGTGCATCTTACTCCTAATAATAAATCTAAATCTACTGTAGCCAACATACACCGCAAGGATCTGAATAATTAAGAGATCAAGTGTATGTGCAATCAAACTACAGTAGCCTTACTACAAATAGCTGAGGCATCATAGGTCAAAGGACCACTCACATCACTACAACATTGAAAAAAATCATTGACGAGGAGTAGACATCCAAGTGGTTCTTGTGTTGGTCACACTTAATGTAAGTTATTTTCTAACAACCACCTGCACTCTCAACCCAGTATTTCCACACTACAGACTCGAGACTCATCTGTCTGAAAGGAAGGTGATCTGTGCACCGATCTAGCAGAATCGATTACCATCCTCCATGATGATCCTTCGATTGGAAGCTTTTAGGAATTAACCATCAATAATATATGTCTCAAATTCTTAACATCTTGAGAGTACACATTATCATCTATTAATCCCTAGGATGAATCATGGATACATAAAAATATGATTGGAATAAAAATTTATGCTTTATTGATTTATAAAGTTTACAAGTGTAAAGTTATGCCCTAGAATTATAAAATACGTCTGCCAACAATTGGCTTCTAGGGCATACATCCAACAAACTCCCACTTACATTAAAGCTAATTGACCATATACCTAAGTCCCATCTTCTTAAAGTGCGCTTCGATCTTTTGCTGGCTCAGAGGCTTTGTCAGTGGATCCACTGCATTCTGTATGGAGTCAACTCTTTACACTTTGATGAACTTCTTTTCTAGATATTCGTATATGATGTGGAGTTGCTGCTCTATATGCTTGGACTTCTGGTGAGACCTTGGCTCTTTAGTGAGTGCTATTGTATCGTTGTTGTTGCAGTACAGTGTGATAGCATCTGATAGCATGTCACTCAGCTCTGTAATAAACTTTTTGAACTAGAATGCTTCTTTAACAGCTTCAGAGGTAGCAATGTACTCGGCTTTCATGGTCGAATCTACAATGATCAGTTATTTGGAACTCTTTCAACTAACAGAACCTCCATTCTATAGGAATATACAACCCGATGCAGACCTTCTATCATTAACATCAAACATGAAGTCTGAATTGGAGTATTCTTTCACTTTCAACTCTGATCCTCCTCTAAAGATCAAGAATAAATCTTTAGTTTTTCTTAAGTACATAAAGATGCTCTTCACAGCAATCCAGTGCTCTTCATCTGGATTTGACTGATATCTGCTCTTGACATCCACGGCAAGGACTATATCACGTCGAGTACATATCATGGCATATATGAGGCTCTCTACAGTCGAAGCATAAGTGATCTTGCTCATGCATTGGATCTCCTCAAGTGTGTCAGGATACATCTTCTTAGAGAAATTAATCCCATGCCTAAGGGGTAAAAGTTCTCTCTTGAAGTTTTTCATGCTGAACCTCTTTAGCACCTCCTCTATGTATATTTTCTGTGAAAGCTCAGTATTTTTTTAGATTTATCCCTATGGACCTTTCATTCAAGAATGTAGGATGCTTCTCCTAGATCTTTTATAGAGAATTTCTTCGACAACCATACTTTAATCGAGATCAGCATGAAAATGTCATTCTCTATCAGAAGAATGTCATCCACATACAGTATAAAAAATATGATAGTGCTCTCATTGACCTTTTTATGCATACACGGCTCCTCATTTTTGATGAAACCAAATGATTTGAACACATCATTAAAGTGAGTGTTTCAACTTTGAAATGCTTGCTTAAGTCTGTATGTGAACCTTTGTAGCTTGCAGACTTTGCGATCACTATCACTGGATGTGAAATTCATAAGCTGCTCCATATAGATATCTTCCTTAAGATATCTATTTTGGAAGGTAGTTTTCATATCCATCTACTAGATTTTATAATCATAATAAGCCATAATGGTAAGCAGTGTCCAGATGGATTTTAGCATGGCTACAAACGAAAAAGTTTCCTGATAGTCAATACCTTCCCATTGACTATAACCTTTCACTACCAGTCTTGCCTTATAGATCTCTACCTTATCATCCAAACTTTTTTTTTTGTAGATTCATTTACACCCAATAGGTACTATACCTTCAGGTAGATCTGCAAAAATCCAAATATGGTTGGAATGGATGGAGTCAATTTCTGACTTCATTGCTTCCTTCTATTTCTTGGAGTCTACATCTAACATCATCTCATTATAGATTTTGAGATTATCTTTATAATCTCTATCTCTCATAAAAAATGCTTCCACTGCATCTTCTGTAAGTATACTTAATTACCTTTCAAGAGGATGGAAGATCCTACTAAATCTACGAGATAGAGGAGGTACAACATCTACTGGCTCACTATAAATGGGTTCAGGGTTTTGGGCTTAATGCTCTTCAGAGACTTTCTCTTCGAGCTTAAGATTTTATCCACTGCCTCCATCTTGGATAAACTATTTTTTCAAGAAGATAATATGATAGCTCACAATCATATTGTGATCCTCTGAAAGATTAAAATAGTATCTCATGAATTTCTTAAGATATCCTATAAAATGAGCCTTAATCGACTTAGCCTCTAACTTATCCATCTGTTGTTGCTTGACATAGGCTAGACATCCCCAAATCTTGAGGTAGCTAAAACTCGATTTTTTATCATGTCATAATTCATATAGTGTGGTAGAAATGGATTTAAAGAGAACCCTATTTAAAACATGAATAGCAAAAAATAATGCATCTCTTTAAAGAAACATTGGAAGATCTATGAAGCTCATTATGGACTGGACCATATCCAATAGGATCCGGTTCCTTCTTTTAGTGAAGGAAAGAAAAGCTGTTTCTCTTCGGATAGCCCAGGTTGTATCTAAATTTTTTTTATTAATCTATATGAATAAGAATCAAATTCTTATCTGATTAGCAATAGAACCAGAGATCAAATCTTCAAAAATCTGAAATAATTCTTCATGGATGTGTAGACCCTTTACTTCGCATATACGCCAGACGCTGCAAGAAAGTGGGATAAACTCCAATCTTCATAATCCAATCAAATAAAAAAAGAGATGTGCTAGTGTGACACCTCACACCAACAAGTGGGATGCCCAAGAAGGGCCCATGCCAAAGGAGAAGGGGCGGCACCAAAGGGAAGAGGCCAAGGAGAAGAAAGAAGGGCCTCTCTCTTCTCACACCTCTCTCTCTCTTTCTCTCTTCTCTCAATCTGATTTGTTTGCCATGCATCCACAGGTAGAGATCCTCTCTATTTATAGATAAATCCCATGATCCAATAATTATCAGACTCTTAATTTAAACATACTTTGAATTAGTCCAATACTCATGAAAGAAGGACTCCTACATGAGATAGTATTGTCATCACATATAACAACCAAATTGCATCCAATCCCTCACCCACATGGGATGCCCACAATGAGGAAGCTTTCAAATGTTGGTTGGCCCATAAGAGAGGAGAATCCTAGTGCAAAAAGAATTTCTCATATCTCATCCAAAATGGATCTGATTCAAATCCAATTCGAAGCTGATTCGAATCCAAATCAAAGCTGGTTCGAAATAATTTCGAAAGACTGTCAATCCCAAACTCCTTAGGATTTTTGTGCCAAGTCTAATTTAAAATTTTAGACCCAATTAAGTATAATTAATTTAGATTTAATCTAAAATTAATTAGTATTTAAATCTAATCTCTCATATGCTCCATGGATCATAGATCAAAAATTGTTCATCCTCAGAATCAAATCTGAATCTCATATGTAGGGCTAGCAAAACATAGTCAACTCTTCAATCCCGTTTGACCCATAATTTAATTCTCAATCAAGTTAGCTTATATATTCCATCAAGTCAAGTACTTTTAAATTAGATATATAAACATATGCCAATTCTTTTCTACGATGTATGACTGGTGTGTGTGACTCTATAGGTTCAAACACTAAGTCGGTAACACAGAAACTAATTTCTGCACTAAATGAAACACAATCTAGCAATAATTTTTGATATCCAGATAGGTCGAATTATTACAAAAAAATATCTCAAAACTCATACACATGGTTACCGCATAATTCATCCTTTTGACCTGAATGCTCTAGAATGATCTCAGGTTAACTATCAATCGAGATTGCTTCATCCATATTGTATTGCAACCTTTCAAATCCATCTCATGGATTATCCTGACTAAGGTTTTACTAAATTAAAATATAATAATACATCAACTTCAATAATCCGAAGGGATCAATCTCATCTTAATTCACACACAGACTTCATAAGTACTTGACTGTACCTAGTAGCCTTCCGTCACTACATTACAAATCCAGATAGTTCGGTATCAAAGCACAGTGAGTTGCTTGTAAGTCACTATAGTGATCTTAGATCTGAAGGATACTTATATTTGTATGCTTCGTGAGCAGCTTTTGATAGCAGAATGCTCAGTAAGTGAGTCACCTGTTTAGCAATGATGTACACCTATATCTCACCTATATGCCATACCAGTGTCATCACACTCTTTGGTTAAGAGGACAACCAACTCATATGGCACACAACGACCTCCACTGATAAACATCATCATCTTATACTGACGTATCATTTGATTGCGAATATGTTTAAGAACTATACGATAAATCCTCTCTTTATCGTACACTAATATAGTTCTAAGGACTTCATCATAGCACAAGAGTTCAAGGAAGATGTAATTTTGTGATGAAAAATATCAGAATAACTATTATTCATTTATCAATAATTTATACACAAAGACGAACTCAATCGTCACATGATTGATTTTAGGACATAATTTTCAACAACTCCCACTTGGACTAAAGCCAACTAGGACAATATCTTATACCCATCTTCCATTTGAAGTCATCAAACTCTTTAATCCCAAGAGCTTTGGTGAAGGGGTTGGCTAGGTTCTTCTTTCCATCAATCTTCTGAAGCTCGATGTCACTTCGATTCATGATCTCTCGTACCAAGTGATAGCAGTACAGAATATGTTGCAGCATCCCATGCAGCATTGTATTCTGCTTCGCATATAGTATCGGCCACAGTATGTTACTTGAAACTCTTCCAACAAACAGCTCCTCTATTTAAGATAAATACATAGCCCGACATGCTTCTGCTGTCATCACCATCTGACTAAAAACTGGAATCAGTATATCCCATAAGTTTCAGATTAGTGTCTCCATAGACAAGCCATAGTCTTTAGTACTTTTCAAATATTTAAGAATTACTTTCGTAATGTTACAATGCTTCTCATCTGGATCAGACTGGTACCTACTCACTACCCCTAGTGAATAGGCCACATCTGGCCTCATATACATCATAGTGTATATGATAGATCCCACTACCAAAGCATATGGTATTCTACTCATACGCTTTCTCTCCTTAGGAGTTGTCAGATAATCTTTCTTGAAAAGAGTAATTTCATGCCCTTTCTTGAAATTATCTATATTGAACCATTTCAATAAGGTATCAATGTATGTGGATTGGGATAATCCAAGCAACCTTCTAGATCCATCCCTATAGATTTTCATCCTTAAGATGTAGAATGCTTCTCCCAAGTCTTTTATGAAGAACTTTTGTTGCTCCTTGGATTGATTTTGATGATTACAAAGTATTTGAAGGGGTACTAATGATTTTCGCTTGAAAAAGACTTATTGCTTTTCAGAGGCAAAATCATAATTTTACCAAATTCTGATTTGAAAGCATCAAGTGATAGAAAAAAGATTTGTGATCCATTGGTGAAAATTTTATTATTTTTGGATATGTATTTTGAAAGATATCCATGTTTGAAAATTTGAGTCGACCCCATGAGTCGACTCATGGCACAATGAGCTGATTGGCACGCAGAATTTTTGGCTGGCACAATCTTGGCACTGTCTGTAAGTCGACCCCATGGGTCGACCCCTAGGCATGAGTCGACCCATGAGTCGACCTTTGCTGTTTTTAGGCCAAATTTACAGAACCTTGATTTTCTGTTGGTTTTCTGTTGTTTTTCCACAGAGATCAACCCATGAGTCGACCCATGAGCATGAGTCGACCCATGAGTCGACCCCTGTGACGGGAAAGTTCCACAATGACTAGTTTTTAACCCATTTTAAGTACTTTTAATGCTCATTTAATGTGGTCTAACGGCTCTATTTCAGCCTAGATTATTCTCCACCATTTTTTAAAGCTATAAAAAGATAAAAAGGTGGGAATCATCAAGAGGAGAGATTTTTGAAAAGAGATTTTCAAGCATACTTTTCAGCCCTAAGCAAGAGCTCACTCAAAGCATTCAAGAAGCCTTTAATTCAAGCTCACCAACTCCTCAAGTGCACATTCAAGTCTCCAACCACCTTGAGAAAATTGAAAAGAGTCTTCTTCTCTTTGAGTAAAGTATATTTAAAGCCTCATTCGCTCATTAAAGGAGCTTCTTTTGTATTTACTGTGCTATTGATTGTTATACTCTGCTTGAGTTATTATTTTTATTTTGGAAGGGTTCCAAAATAAGGGAAGGTTGATCCGAACCTTGAATCGAGTGTATTGGGTTGGCTTATACCCGAGAAACAAGTGGACTAGCTTGGGATAGCTAGAGTCGGAGGTTCCGACGAGTGTATTCAAGTTGAATACAAGTTAATGGATTGGAATTCCCAAGTAGGACCTTGGGGAGTGGATGTAGGTGCAAGGTTGGCACCGAACCACTTAAATCCTGTTTGTTTGTGTTGTGCCTAATTGCTCTTCTTTAGAACTTCTTTATTCACTTGTCTTCTTGCATTTGACCATTAGCTTTGAATCAACTATACTCTTCTTATTTATCTAGCTTTTGTTAAATAATTTTCATAAGGTATTAGTTAAGTTTAAAATTTTTAGAAACCCAATTCACCCCCCTCTTGGGTTGCATAGCTGGGCAACAAGTGGTATCAGGGCCCGGTGCTCTAGCCCTACTTTGATCTAACCAATCAAAGAGCTAAAGATCTATGGCAACTCAAGTTGGCACTTCTCTAGCCGAGGGGCAGTCCACTAACTGACCTCCACTTTTCAATGGGTCCAATTATACCTATTGAAAAGCTCGGATGAAAATCTTCATTCAAGCACTCGACTATGATATGTGGAGTATCATAGTAAACGACCCTCACACACCCACTAAAATTATTGATGGTGTGGAATCAGCCAAATCCGAAAAAGAGTAGGATGAGATTGATAAGAAAATGATCCAACTAAATTCTAAAGCTATGAATGTTCTATATTATGCTCTTGATACTAATGAATTTAATCGCATTTCAACTTGCTTGTCTGCTAAAGAAATATGGGATAGATTAGAAGTAACCCATGAAGGAACCAATCAAGTAAAGGAGTCCAAAATTAACATGCTTGTGCATAGATATGAACTGTTTAAAATGGAGCATGATGAGTCTATAACTGAAATGTTTACTCACTTTACTGATGTTATAAATGGTTTAAAGAGTCTTGGTAAGTCCTATTCTAACAATGAGCTTGTAAGAAAGATTCTCAGGTCCTTACCAAGAACTTGGGAAGCCAATGTGACCGCCATCCAAGAAGCTAAATATCTGAACATCCTACCTTTGGAAGAGCTTCTTGGATCATTGATGACACATGAGCTGAGCATGAAACAACATCAAGAGGAAGAAGTTAAAAAGAAGAGAACAATCGCCCTCAAATCCACAGCTCAACCAGATGAAGAAACTGATGACACCGATAATGAAGAGCAGGATGAAGAGATGGCACTCATTACCAGAAGGTTCAAGAAGTTTTTAAGAAAAAAAAAATAAAGAATGAGGAAGAGGCCACTCACAAAAGGGGAACAGAGCAAAGAAAAAAACAAAGACCAACCCCTTATCTGCTATGAATGCAAAAAATTGGGACACTTCAAGTCCGAATACCCACAACTGAAGAAGGATCCCAAGAAGTACAAGAAGAAGGCCATGATGGCCACTTAGAGTGGGAGTGATGACTCAAGCTCCGAAGAGGAAGACTCAACTGAACAAGCCAACTTGTGCCTTGTGGCACATGAAAATGAGGTAAACTCCGAAACTCCTAGTGACTTTATATTTGAAGAACTTCATGAAGCTTTTTATGATTTAATTAATGAACTAAAAAAACTAGAGATAAAGAACAAAGATCTAAAATCAAAAAATCAATCTTTACTGAAACAAAATGAAAGTATTTTAATTGAAAAATCCACCCTGCTTCAAGAAAATCAAAATTTAAAGAATGAAATTGCCAAGCTAAAACCAATAGTTGAAAAATTTACCTTGAGTTCTAATAAACTTGATATGATTCTTGAAAATCAAAAGGCCGTGTATGATAAGGCTGGACTTGGCTATAACCTCTTGAAGAAATAAAAGTATCTGAAAAATATCTATGTAAACTCTTCAAGTAACAAGTTTTCTAATATTACTTGCTTCAAATATGGTAGAGTAGGACACAAGTCATACACTTGCTTCTCTAACAAATCTGTAAACTCAAATGTAAAGAAAATATGGGTTTCAAAAGGAACCATTATGACTAACCAAAAAGGACCCAAGAAAGCTTAGGTACCTAAAACAAAAACTTGACTTTTGCCTGCAGGTGTATCTAGCATCCCAAAGAGAAAACAGAAATGGTATCTTGATAGCAGATGCTCGAGACACATGACTAGTGATGAATCCCAATTCATCACACTTGATGCTAAGAATGGAGGGATGGTCACCTTTGGAGACAATGGTAAAGGAAAGATCATCGGTATAGGTAACATTGGTATCACTCCCTCCAAATACATTGAAAATATTTTGTTAGTAGATGGTTTAAAGCATAATTTACTAAGCATTAGTCAATTTTGTGATAAAGGATATAAAGTTATTTTTGAATCTTCTGTTTGCATTGTAACTAGTCCTATTAATGATGGCATTAAATTTGTTGGACATAGACATGGTAATGTTTATATGGTAGATTTGAATGATCTATCCAAGATAAACATGCAATGCCTAGTATCTTTGAATGCCAAGATTAATGAGACTAGTTGGCTTTGGCATCGTAGGCTTGCACATATTAGTATGCATTCACTTTCAAAACTCATTAAGAAGGAATTGGTCCTTGGTTTGCCAAAATTGAATTTTGAAAAGGATAGAATCTATGATGCATGCCAACTAGGTAAACAAACAAGAGTTTCATTTAAATCTAAAAATATTATTTCAACTTCTAGACCTTTAGAGCTATTGCACATGGATTTATTTGGACCTACTAGAACTACTAGTCTAGAAGGAAAACGATATGGTTTTGTAATTATTGATGATTTCTCTCATTTTGCATGGGTTTTCTTTTTGGCACACAAAGATGAAATTTTTCAAGTTTTCTCTAAATTTTATCGAAAAGTCACTAATGAGAAAAAAATTTCAATTCAAAATATTCGAAGTGATCATGGAACTGAATTTGAAAATCAAGAATTTAAAAAATTTGTGATGAAAAAGGAATAGGTCACAATTTTTCAGCACCTAGGACACCCCAACAAAATGGGGTAGTAGAAAGAAAAAATAGAACCCTAGAAGAAATGGCCCGTACCATGCTATGTGAAAGCAACCTTCCAAGATACTTTTGGACGGAAGCTATTAACACAGCATGTTACATTTTAAATTGTACTTTGATTAGATAAATTTTAAAGAAAACCCCCATGAGCTTTGGAAAGGAAGAAAATATAATATTGCATATTTTCATATTTTTGGTTGCCGATATTTTGTATTAAATAATGGTAAAGAAAGACTTGGAAAATTTGATGCAAAATCAGATGAAGCAATCTTTCTTGGTTACTCCTCCACTAGTAAAGCTTTTAGGATTTTTAACAAAAGAACCTTAGTAGTAGAGGAGTCAATACATGTTGTCTTTGATGAAACTAACGATCTTCCTTCAAGGAAGAATGAAGGTGTTGATGATGCAGATCCTCTTATAGAAGGAATGAAGGAGATCACTCTGAAAGATTCTATAATTCAAGATGATGAGGAACATGAAGACAAACAGGATGAGGAAGGTGAAGAACATCAAGAACAATCTCAAGGTACAAATGACCTATCCAAAGAATGGAGGTATGTTCACAATCACCCTAAGAAACTAATTATTGGTGATCCTATGCATGGGGTAAAAACTCATTCTTCAGTTAAAGATGCATTCAATCATTTTACTTTGTCTCTCATCTTGAACCTAAAACTATTGAAGAAGCTGAAAATGATTATAATTGGATTAATGCAATGCAAGAGGAACTTAATCAATTTGAAAGAAATAATGTATGGACTTTAGTATCAAGACCTAAAAATTATTCAATAATTGGCACAAAATGGATTTTTAGAAATAAATTAGATGAACATGGAAATGTAATAAGAAATAAAGCAAGATTGGTTGCTAAAGGTTATAATCAAGAAGAAGGAATTGATTTTGATGAGACCTTTGCACCTGTTTCTAGATTAGAGGCAATTAGACTTCTACTTGTATATGCTTGCTTCATGAAATTTAAATTATTTTAAATGGATGTCAAAAGTACCTTTTTAAATGGATACATTGCTGAAGAAGTCTATGTAGAACAACCCCCAGGTTTTGAAAATCATGCTTTTCCTAATCATGTTTTAAATTAAATAAAGCTCTATATGGTTTGAAACAAGCACCCAGGGCTTGGTATGAAAGGCTAAGCAAATTTTTACTTAATAATAATTTTTCAAGAGGTAATGTAGACACAACCCTTTTCATTAAAAGAAATCAAGATGATATATTAGTTATACAAATATATGTTGATGACATTATCTTTGGGTCTACTAATGAATCTCTTTGTCAAGATTTTGCAAAGCTCATGCAGGGGGAGTTCGAGATGAGCATGATGGGAGAACTTACATTCTTCCTCAGACTCCAAATCAAACAAACAAAGAAAGGAATCTCCATCACCCAAAGCAAGTACACAAGAAAATTACTCAAAAGATTTGGAATGGAGAACTCCAAAGCAATTGGCACACCCATGAGCCCTTCATGTAAGCTTGACAAGGATGAAGAAGGTAAAAGTGTAGACTTAAATATTATAGAGGTATGATTGGCTCTCTACTATATCTAACTGCTAGCAAACCTGATATTATGTTTAGTGTCTGTCTTTGTGCTCGATTTCAATCTAATCCTAAAGAATCTCACTTGAATGCTGTTAAAAGAATTCTTAGATATTTGAATGGTACTCAAACTCTAGGATTATGGTACTCTAAGGACTCACTAATTGATTTAATAGGATATTCAGATGCTGATTTTGCTGGATGTAGATTAGATAGAAAAAGCACTAGTGAAACTTGCCAATTTCTTGGATTTAACCTAATCTCCTGGTTTAGCAAGAAACAAAATTCGGTAGCACTGTCTATGGCCGAGGCCGAATATATTACAGCCGAAAGTTGTTGTGCTCAAATCTTATGGATTAAGCAACAACTCGAAGATTTTGGTATCAAACTTAATGAAACATCCATAAGATGTGATAATACTAGTTCCATAAATCTTACTAAAAATCTAATTCAGCATTCTAGGTCTAAACATATTGAAATCAGGTATCATTTTATAAGAGAACATGTTCAAAACCAAGACATAATTCTTGACTATGTTTGTACTGAAAAATAATTAGCCGACATCTTTACGAAGGCGCTAAGTGAAGATAGATTCTGTAAATTAGGAGAGAACTAGGAATCCTTGATCCATCTACTTAAATGTCTCTCTAATCTCAAGGGTTCAATGTCAAAAACTCTTTGAACTCAATTTTCATCATTTCTCTTGGGCTTAAAAGTTCAAAATTATCATTCTCATAATTGATCATTAAGCAAATATCCTTCTCCTAAAGTTTTGAATTTTTCAAAAATTGTTCATCATTTTTTTTTTCTCTAAATTTCTGTGAACCATGTGTCGACCCCCTAGGGTCGACCCAATGGCAAACTTGTAGTTTTGGCCAAAATCTCACGGGCTCCTTCTTTTTTGTTGAAATCCCATTCTTTGAGCCGACCCATTCCACCGTCTTCTTCCTCCCTCCAAAACCTTAGGTCCCCTTCTTCTTCCTCTCCAAACCCAAGTCCTACCCCAAGATTCTTCTCCTATCACCCCTTACACCTCAAACCGACCCTTAGGAATCGAGCTTTTCCCTTTTTCCTCTCTTGTTTGGAACGGATTGAGCGTGCCCTAGATTCTACCCTTCTCCTCCAAATCGGGGTATCACTCCTCCAAAAATCCCTATCCTTCCCCTAAAATCCCTCTATCTCTTCACACATTTGACCTCCTAAGACCCTTGCTTGCTCTGGTGGTGGAAATGGCTCCAAAAATGAAGCTCCCACAAAGAAGGAAGTCGGTCCGCGAGTTGGAAGAAGGCGTGCGCAGGAAGAGACAGGCTTCTTAGACCTCATCAGCTTCCATCCCTATTTCGACATCTGCTCCAGGTTCTTCTCGGTCTCCATTAAGCCCCAGTAAAATTTCCTTATCTGTTAGAAAGGTAGAACCTGGGAAAAATGTAGATTTCAGATTTTTTGAAAAAGAGGTGTTCTCCATTGGTTCAAAAATCAAAGATCAAGGTTGGAGATTTTACTGCTCACTTAAAGAAATTACCTATGTGGATTTGGTTAGAAAATTTTATCTAAACTTGAGCTATGGCAATGGAACAGTAACATCCACTGTTAAGGGTATAGATATCTGTTTAGATCCTGTACTTTTGGGAGAGATTCTTCATTTACCCTGTGAGGGATACTCAAACATGGAACTCCCAGTCAAAGAAGAAGGAATTAATGTGATTTTAGGAGGAACCTTCTCGGGAAGCCTAAACAAACTAGAAGCCAAGATCCTTTCCATTGAGATGAGGATACTACATCAAATGGTAACAAAGCTTTTCTTCCTTAGAAGTGGTAGACATGACCTCCTCTCAGGCCGAGACATCTGCATCATGTTTCATGTGATTACCCAAACCCCCTAAACCTCTCAGCATTAATGATAGAAGCCATAAGGGAAACCCTGAATAGATCCAAGGCACATCTGCCTTTCGGTATGGCCCTCACTTTGGTATTCAGGAGGTTTGGAGTTAGTTTTGAGGGAGAGGCAGCAGCTAGGCTTTCTCACTCTGACACCATCAACCAACATACTTTGCACCGCATGGGATTTACTAGGACTGATGGTGGTTGGACTAAAGGTGTAGAAGAGAGAGCTGAGGACAGAGCAGAGGACAGAGCTGAGGATAGAGCTGAGGAAGAAAGACCATCTTCACCTCTCCATGATATCAGGGCTGCATCTCCAGACATTCAGCTCATTTTAGATCCCGAGACTGGCCCATCAGAGTCTACTAGGAGGCACACTCCAGTCCAACAGTCAGACAGCAGAGCACATCCCTCAAAGATCAGATTGGCTGATGACCAGATTGAGATGATCTCTCAACATGTGGCTTCCTTACTTTCTCAACAGTGGGGCATTTCTGCTTTTGTACAGGAATCCACATCACATGATGTATTTGATCAGACTTTGATCCCTCACATCTCCACTATCTTTCAGATGATTTCAGATCAGTCAGTTCGCATTCAGCAGCTTGAGGGTTATATATTGAGACTGACTGGGAGGGTACTTGACTTGCAGGGCAAGTGTTAGCTCTGGCACATCCACAGCCACAGGAGTGCATCACTGAGGTCTCAGACCTATCTATGGAGGCAGCCAGACTTAGAGGAGTTTTGGAGAGTGGATTTGATTTCCTGAGGAGAGAGATCAGAGGCTCTAGTGAGCATGCATCCACCCAGTTCACTACACTGCTACAGTCTGTTTCGAGAGCTCTGAACCTTCTAGACACCATCAGACTCTCTCTTGCAGTTCAGTCTGTTGCTTCTCAGCCTTCAGGATCATCTTACCCACCACTCGTGCCGGCACCTCCACTCGTGGCAGAGGCAGATGAGGTAGAGGACGAGCCCTTGGTCGTGATCCTTCATCTCCCACCCCATCTCCGATTCATCTGACTCTGATCCATCCAGTCATGATCTCTACTAGATCCTTGTAGTTAGTCTTGTCTTTAGTTTCATTCTAGGATCTATCTTTTGAGCCATGTAATGAGTTGACTGATTGACTTTTGCATTTTGTATATGTATTGAACAACTATATGGTATCAGTCACTTTTTGATTATATATATATTACTCTTTGACTTTCAATGACTGACTTTCAAATTGAGTTGCTTTTAATTATGTGCATGCTTCAAATACTATGAATTGCAATATGCTATCCATGATATCTGGTATATCTTTTATGTTTGCTGTATTCAGGGGGAGTAAAACAATACACAACTAAGAAACAAGCAATAAAGAAAGAAATAGAAAAAATTTATTCATCAAAGTAAACATTAGTAAAAGGGGGAGTAAACAAAAGTAACATTAGTAAAATTAATTCCATCAAAGAAAGAAATAGAGAAAATATATTCAGAAAAGGGGGAGTAAACAATTTTTGTTGATGCTGTCAAAAAGGGGAGAAATTAAAGAATCAAAAGCAAATTGATAAAAGAATAAAAGCAAATTGAGCAAAATGTTAAGCAAATGAGCAGATTTTCAAATTCTTAGGCATGCTCTGATACCAAAATTAAATAATCAAATGAGCCAAAGAGCAAATTTTCAAAATTCTTAGGCAAATTCTGTTTGCTCTGATACAAAAATTCTGCTATGATACCAAAATCACATAATAAATGAGCAAAATTTTAAATTATTAAGTAATAGGTAAATTATTAGGCAAATGAGCAACACAAGCAAATGGGCACATGTATCACGTGCCAAAGAATCAATCTTCTTTTCAAGCAAATGCACTTATAAGTAATTTTCAATTTGGTAGCAAATTTCTATTTATCTTCAAACTACCTATGATGCATTTCATTCCTTTGAAATTCATGCTCAATGTTTCATATATATGCTTTTGCTCAAGTATTTTGTTATCATCAAAAAGGAGAGATTATTGCTCCTTGGATTGATTTTAATGATTACAAAGCATTTGAAGGGGTACTAATGATTTTCGCTTGAAAAAGATTTATTGCTTTTCAGGGGCAAAATTATAATTTTACCAAACTCTAATTTGAAAGCATCAAGTGATAGAACAAAAGATTTGTGATCCATTGGTGAAAATTTTATTATTTTTGGACATATATTTTGAAAGATATCCATGTTTGAAAATTTGAGTCGACCCCATGAGTCGACTCATGGCACAATGAGCTGATTGGCACGCAGATTTTTTGGCCGGCACAGGCTTGGCACAGCCTGTGAGTCGACCCCATGGGTCGACCCCCAGGCATGAGTCGACCCATGAGTCGACCTCTGCTGTTTTTAGGCCAAATTTATAGAACCTTGATTTTCTGGTTGTTTTCTGGTGTTTTTCCACAGAGATCGGCCCATGAGTCGACCCATGAGCATGAGTCGACCCCTGTGACGGGAATGTTCCGCAACGGCTAGTTTTTAACCCGTTTTATGTACTTTTAATACTCATTTAATGTGGTCTAACGGCTCTATTTCAGTCCAGATTGTTCTCCACCATTTCTTAAAGCTATAAAAGGGATAAAAAGATGGGAATCATCAAGTAGAATAAAGAAGAGAGATTTTTGAAAAGAGGATTTCAAGCAAACTTTTCAGCCCTAAGTAAGAGCTCACTTAAAGCATTCAAGAAGCCTTTAATTCAAGCTCACCAACTCCTCAAGTGCACATTCAAATCTCCAACCCCCTTGAGAAATCGAAAAGAGCTTTCTTCTCTTTGAGTAAAGTGTATTTAAAGTCTCATTCGCTCATTAAAGGAGCTTCTTTTGTATTCTCTGAGCTATTGATTGTTATACTCTATTTAAGCTATTGTTTTTATTTTGGAAGGGTTTCAAAATAAGGAAAGGTTGATCCGAACCTTGAATCAGAGTGTATTGGGTTGGCTTGTACCCGAAAAATAAGTGGACTAGCTTGGGATAGCTAGACTCGGAGTTTTCGACGAGTGTATTCAGGTTGAATACAAGTTAGTGGATTAGAATTCCCAAGTAGGAGCTTAGAGAGTGGATGTAGGTGCAAGGTTGGCACCGAACCACTATAAATTCTTTTGTTTGTGTTGTGCCTAATTGCTCTTCTTTAGAACTTCTTTATTCTCTTGCATTCTTGCTTTTAATCATTATCCTTGAATCAACTATACTCTTCCTATTCATTTAACTATTGTTAAATATTTTTCATAAGACTTAAGTTAAGTTTAAAATTTTTAGAAACCCAATTCACCTCCCCTACTTGGGTTGCATAGCTGGGCAACATCCTCTTAACCAAGGAGTGTAGAGACACTGGTATGGCATACAGGTGAGAT
Organism: Elaeis guineensis; assembly: GCF_000442705.2. Lineage (NCBI taxonomy): Eukaryota > Viridiplantae > Streptophyta > Magnoliopsida > Arecales > Arecaceae > Elaeis > Elaeis guineensis. The sequence continues at coordinate 48,828,239 of NC_025999.2, read as the reverse complement.
ATAAGGGTACATCTGTACTGAACGTGACCGACTCCGGAGCTATCTCTGCTGTCAAGATTTGCTCCGATGGGATATGGGCATAAATGTCCCTCCGACTTGAGACCGCCACGGTGACTTGCAAGCAACTCACTACACTTAGGCACTGGACTACCTGAATTTCTAATTCAGTGACGGAAGGCTGCTAGGTGTAGTCAAGTACTTGACTTGTCGGTGCATGTGTCAAGATGGGATTGACCACTCCAGTTCAGGAGCTGTGTACAGTCATGTTTCAATTTAGCAAAATCTTGATCAGGGTAGTTCTAGTGAGGAGTCACAGGACTGATTGAGTTGAGCACGACTCAGATGATCTAATCACGGTTGACAGTTTAACCCTGAGTCATCCTAAACACAGGGGTCAAAAGGGATGAATTATACAGTAACCATATTCACGTAGGTTCTGAGTATTATGATTGCGACTATTCGATCTATCCAGATGTCGGGTACCATTGCTAGATGGTCACTTCGATCAGTACAGGAATTGGTTCCTGTGCTACCGACTTAGGTTCGAACCTGCGAGGTCACACACATTAGAGGTTCCTATCTGATCTGATGGCTGATGAAGAGTCCTAATATTTGTGGACTATAAGTCCTACGTGTCTGAGACTCTGTGATCGAGAATCAAGATTCTCTGATCACAAGTCCCACATATTTTGGGTACCGGGGTCAAGAGTCCCACTGGTTTGGGACTCTACGATCAAGGTTTCATATTGATGGACTTTGATACCTGATTGCCTATCGAATTTGGACTCAATATTTATGAGAGATTTAATTAATGATTTGATCACTAATTAACTTAATTTAATTGAGTAATTATTTTTGGATCAAGTCCAATTGAATTGGATTCAGTTGGGTTTGACCCGATTAGGTTAAGAGTTGACCTAATCGTCGAGATGGTTTGATCCCTGATTTGATCAGGGGTTGGGCTTAATCAATTTCTAATTTGATTAAGATTTTTTGAGCCTAATTAAGTCTAATTAAGTTAGATTTAATTTATTCTAATTGTGCTTAACCTATTTAGATTAGGTTGGCTCAATTAGGTTCAAACCACCTTGACCTTTCTCCCTGCGCCACCTCACTTCTTCTGTGCATATTTGAATTCACGAGAAGCAACTTCTCATGAATTTTCTCCACACAAAAGGCATCCCATGCCCACCCTTGTGTGCCAATTATCTAGATAAAATAAGTTTGTTGGCCATTCAAATTCAAAAGAAAGTTTGAATTTGAATGAGCAACCAACTAATCCATGCGCCATGCTCTTATCTTGTACGCCCCATATTTTACATGAGAAAGTGTTTCTCGTGTAAACTCTCCATGCACAAATCAACTCACGCCCCTTCTCTTCTCATGCCTAAGTGGATAGGGATGAGTTGGTTTTGCATTTGAATTCAAATTTGATTTGAATTCAAATGTGCAACCACTTATCTTTATCCTCTCATGCGGATAAGACACGTTCGATATTGTTTTAAAAGGAGGAGAAAGGTGGGATGTGCGTAGAATTTTTTGGAGAAAAAGAGTGGGGCATGAGGAAGAATTGTGCAAAATTAGAAAATCCATATCCTTCCGAGAGAAAAAGAAAGAAAAGAAAAAACAAGTGGGCGCAGGGTTTCTAATGAGTTCCCTAAGGTTTCAGCCTGGGGTTCGAAAAGTGAGAAGGTGAGCTACGAGTGTTGTGAGCCCACCAAATTTTAGAAAGATCTTAAACATCCTCTCAAGCATGTCTGTTGATAATTTGGAGTATCCAAAGAATCAACAAACATCGATCGAAGGAGTTCGATCAGCATCGGCCGTTGAAAGGACTCTACAACGAGCTAGCACTCGTGAGGAGCCGATCAGATCGAGAGCCTTGTGTGGACGATCCGCAGAGGTCAGACATGCTGTGTGGCTATGTCATGATGATCAGACTCTCCCGACGGTGATCAAATTACGGTGATCGACTATCCACACAAAGGTATTGTGTTCTGAACACAGAACAGTAAATTATTTACTATTCAAATTTGAATTTCAAATTTAAATGCATGCATGCTGTATATCATATTTAGATCCTAGTATAGGATAAATATATATTAATTAATTAGATTAATTAATATTTTTCACTATAAAATCATAATTTTGAAAAAGTTTTAAAATTATCATTTTACCCCTGCACTGAATTTCGCATCATCTAGATCAATATAATTTCTAATGATAGACTTTGATTTTTCAATCTTTTCAAAATTTTCAATAGTTTGATATTTTAGAAACATAGTATCTCTGCTTTTGATAATCTTTTTACAAAGTGGATCTCATAATCTATAATCAAACTCTTCATGCGTGTAACCCAGAAAGATACGCTATTTAGACTTTTCATCAAGCTTGGATCTCTCATCTTTAAGGATGTGAATAAATATCCTATAGCCAAATATCCTTAAGTGATCATATGAAATATCTTCCCTAATCCACACTTTTTCTAGCATATCATTTTGAAAAGGAACTGAAAGAGAAAGGTTGATCAAATCCACTACAATTCTCGTTACCTCACCCCAAAAAACTTTAGGTAATTTAGCATAAGAGAGAATATACTAATTTTTTTCATAAATAGTATGATTTATTCTCTCAGCAACTCCATTGTGTTGAAGTATTTTACGAATAATTTTTTCAAGTCCGATGCCATGATTTGTGCAATATTTCTCAAATGGACCTCTATATTCGCCACCATTAATATCTGCTCGAATATATTTTAGTCATCTTTTTATTTTTTTTTCAATATTAGTATGAAAATATTTGAACACATTGAGCATCTGAAATTTTGATTTTAAAACTCATACTTTTCTAAAATGATCCTCAACAAAAGTAACAAAATATAGAGTACTACCAAGCATTCTAGCATCCATAGTGTAAATATTAGTATGAATCAAGTCCAAAATATGTGATCTTCTATGCGAAGAGGATTTATGAAATGCAACTCTATGTTGTTTGCTAGTTAAACAATCAGTGCAAGTCTTCAGAGATGTACCTTTGATAGAAAGGAGTTTCTTTTTAGCAAGGATGCCAAGTCCCTTCTCACTCATATGACCAAGCTGCTTATGCCATAATTCAGTAAAGGTGTCTTCAGTTGTATTCACCTCCATCTTGTATAATTTTGCCTACATCATATAAAGTATGCTTGATTTCTTTCCTCTTGCTACCACTAGAGAATCTTTGGTGAGTTTCTATTTTTCTTTATTGAAGTGGCTATGGTAACCTTCATCATTAAGTATTCTAGTGGAGATTAAGTGGAGGCAGATATCTAGAACATGTCTCATATTTTTCAGCAATAGTTGGCATTCAATATTAGTTTCTAAGCAAATATCTTCTATGCCAATAATTTTAGTTACTTCATCATTTTTCATCCTGACACTACTAAAATCACCACTAATGTAAGATGTGAAGCAATCACATTGAGAAGTAACATAAAAGAGACACTTGAGTCAACAACTCAAGTATAATTATGGCATGTAAGATTTACAGTATCATCATCATAAATAATGATGATATCATTATCAGATGCAATTGCTGCTGTATTTTTTCCTCCTTCATCTCTCTCCTTTGGTTGCTCTCTTTTAAATTTTTTGTACTTCTTTTTTATATACCCTAGCTTGCTATAATAAAAATATTTGATCTCTTTTCTAAATTTGGACTTTCTCCTTGACTTATCATGATTGTTAAGATTATATGAATTTCTAGTTTTAATCTTCCTCCACCTTTCTGTAATCAATGCCTTTGATTGTGTAGTCACACTCTATTCTCTTCTTCTAATCTTCTTATTAAGAATACTATCTTTTATCATTTTCAGTGTCACTACACTATTAGAAGCTGAATTACTGAGTGATACAACTAGAATTTTTTAATTGTCAGGTAGAGAACTGAGCAATAACAATGCTTGCAACTCATCATCCAGTATCATCTTTATAGTAGCTAACTGATTTACTATATCCTAAAATCTGCTTAGATGCTCGACAACTGAACTTTCTTCTTTATACTTCATATTCATAAATTTTTTAATCTTAAATACTTTATTCTATGCGGCCTTTCGTTCATAGAGACTCTCCAATTTCTTTTATAAACTATGTGCATTAGTCTTCATAGCAATATAATAAAAAATATTATCATCTATCCCTTGCTTGATTAATCCAACTATCTTTTTGTTTATTTTCTGCCACTCTTATTGAATATTCGCACATGGTTTGGTACTAACCTGTACTAACCTCTTTAATAGGATTACATAAACCTTTGCAAAATAATAAATCTTTCATTTGGAGCTTTCAAATTGAATAATTAGAAGATATAAGTTTAACCATACTTTCATCCATATATTCTTTCATTTAATTCATATAAGAAAATTTAACTAGCAACAACCATGCTCTGATTCTACTTTCACTATAAGAATATTGAATATTAGCGACGGTATTAGTGATGAAAAAAAATTTTACCGTTAATAATACCTTTTAGCCACCATAAAATCGTTCAAAAATTTTACCATTGCTAATACTATTAGCAATAGCAATATATTTATTAGCGACGACAAACATCATCATTAAAACTATTTAAATATTTTAAATTTTTTTATAATATTTAAATATAAAATAATTATTAACGATGATAAATTGGGATTATTACCAATAAAAATCTTGACATCGCTAATATTTTTTTAAAAAATTTGAATAATAATTTAAAAAAATAAGTTTTTTTGAAAATATTATTAGCAACTAAATTAATAACGATAATATTTTTTCATCACTAATAATCTAAAAAATAATTTGAGTTCAATTCGAATCTAATTCAAAATTCTGTCGATCCTAATTCAATTAGACTTTGAATTCAAATCTTATTTAGATTATAAAACTCAATTACCTTCAAATTAAATAAAATTTAATTAAATTTAATCTAATTTAAATCAATTAAAAAAAATAATTTTCAATTTAGATTCAATTCGAATCTAATTCGAATTCAATTCAAATCTAATTCAAAATCCTATCAAACCTAATTCAATTAGACTTTAAATTCAAGTCTTAATTAGATTGTAAAACCTAATTATCCTCAAATTAAGTCAAAATTAATTAAATTTAATCTGATTTAAATCAATTAGAAAAAAAATAATTTTTAATTTGATTTCAATTCGAATCTAATTTGAAATTCTATCAAACTTAATTCAATTAAGCTTTGAATCCAAATCCTATTTGGATTATAAAGCCTAATTAGCCTCAAATTAAGTCAAATCTACTTAAATTAAATCTAATTTAGATTAATTAAAACTTGATCTATGATTCAATTCAAATCAAATTCGAATCCGATTCGAATCTAATTTAAAATCTTATAAAACTTAATTCAATTAGTCTTTGAATTCAAATTCTACTTGAATTATAAAATCTAATTAATCTCAAATTAAGTCAAGTTTAATTAAATTAAATCTGATTTAAATCAATTAAGAGTTGATCCATAATTCAATTCGAATCAGATTCGAATCCAATTCAAAATCTTGTCAAATCTAATTCAATTAGACTTTTAATCCAAATCCTATTTAGATTATAAAATCTAATTAGCTTTAAATTAAGTCAAGCTTAATTAAGTTAAATTTGATTTAAATTAATTAGGATTTGATCCATGATTCAATTCGAATCCAATTCAAATTCAATTTGAATCCAATTCAAAATTCTATCAAATCTAATTCAATTAGGCTTTGAATCCAAGTCCTATTTAAAATATTAAAATTCAATGAGCCTCAAATTAAGTTAAATTTAATTAAATTAAATCTAATTTAAATCAATTAAGACTTGATCCATAAATTAATTAAGACCAAAAATTTAATAAAATTCAATAATAATTTTTACAACCAAAAAATGACCAAGGAGAAAAAAATTTAATATTAAAATTTAATAGTATTAGCAACGGTATTAGCAACAGAATAATTTATGGATTGGTCGCTAATAATTTTAAAAAAATATTATTTTAAAAATTTTGAAAAAAATTTGATATTAAAATTTAATATTTCAACAAAAATTTAATAGTATTACCGATGGCGAATGGGTTTTAGTGATGAAAACTATCATCGCTAATATCTTGGCACGTAAAATGGAGTTTTATCGATCATATTATCGACGGCATCTTATCATCGATAATAGTCTGGCTAAAAAACACCCTTAGTCTGTCAGAGGAAAAAAAATTCTGCACTCGTTCTCCTCTTTTTCGCAAGTCTCTTCTCGTTCTCCTCCTTCCTGACTTTTTTCTATCTCACCGGTGCCTCCTCCTGACCGAAGGTGACCCCTTTCCCGGTGCGTCCTTCCCGACGTTCCTCGCTTCCTGCATGTCCTCCTTCCCGACGTCCCAACCCCATCGATGCCTCCTACACCGCAGCCCCGAGCCCGCTGCTCTGGCTCTGCCTCACCCACGACCGTCCCGACCCCACCAACACCTCCTATGCTACAGCCCCAAGCCTGCTGCCTTGGCCCTGCCTCCCTCACGGCTGCCCCAACCCTGTCGGTGCCTCCTATATGAAGGAAACATAGGTAGTGCTATGCATGCTATTTCAAAATTTTTATGCAGAGAAAAAGTAAGATTAAATGATTTAATCTAAATCACATGCATAAGATCTAATCTAGACTACCATGTCATGACAAAATATGTGAAATATGATGCATTTTAGATCAAAACATAAAAACTTACATTGATCTCATCGATGCTGTAATCCTAGATCTAACTATTAGATCTAACAATATGATCAAGATACCAAACCAAGGAGATCTTGATCTTCACTGGTCCAACACTTAAAGAAGATGTTCCTTAGATTGCTCATAGCCATACGAAGTTGTTTGGCCTTTACAAAAAATCCATGCGAAGATTGGTACAGATCAGGGTCCTTGGAGGTGCTAGCCTGCAAGGAAACATCGATGCTCCTTCTTCAAAGGCCTTGGACGCTCCAAAGGATGAAGAGATCTGGAGGAGGAAGAAAGAAAGAGGAGGAGAAGCTTTGGAAACAAAAACACCAGCAAGGGAACTTGGATGTGATGCCAAGAAGAGGGCTACTCTTTTTATAGGCAAAGGCTAGGGTTTTGATCAAAGGAAAGGAGGCACCATAGAGTCCATGCCCAAACCAATTTTGGGCATCCCAAAATTTCCTAAAAAGACTCTTTAGCGTGGAGAAGGAATCTGGTGTCTCACATGCCCAAGAACTCTCCAAGAGAAATAAAGAAAAAATTATTTAGGTGCAAACAATCTTCCATGCTTGAAAAATCCCTTTCCTTGTTTTCTCCTTATCTCTAATTCGGATCGTATTCGAATTAGGCAGGAGATAGAATTATGACTCATCAATCATTGTTGCCCACCCTTACTAGGTCCACTCTTTTAATGCCAAATGGGTCAAACCAAATCCAATTTGGTGTGGAGATATGGGCATGGGTTCAGGTGTGGCGCATGAGATAAGGATAGAGTCCCAGTCGATTGGGACTCTTCATTTCTAATTCGATTCTAATCCAAATCAAATTTGATTTAAACCTAATGATAGAAATAGACCTAATCCAATTAAAAACTTAATTATCTCAATAAATTTCTAACCCAATTAGGAATTAGTCGAGTTAAAATTCTGATCGAATCAGGATCAAATTTTTTTTGTTATCAGGCTTGATCATATTAAACCCAATCTGAGTTGAACTGAATTTAATTCAATTAGACTTGATTCAAAGCTCTTTACTCAATCAAATTAAGTCAATTAATAATTTAATTACTAATTAATTCTCTATTAATAGTAGAATCTCAGTTTCAGTGGGACTCTTCACCAGAGTCACAATCTAATTATACTCTTTAGCCATCAAATCTGACCAAATCTTCTAATACGTATAACCTCATAGATTCAAACCTAAGTCGATAGCATCGAAATAACTTTCTATACTAATCGATGTAACTATCTAGCAATAGTAACCCAACGATCGGATAGGTCGAAGTATTGCAAAGCAACATTCTAGAACCTACCGATGTATAGTTACCGTATAATTCATCTCTTTGATCCTAATACTCAAGGTGATCTAGGATTTCACTGTCAACCCTAATTTAGTCGATCAAATTATATTTCAACCTTTCAAATCTATCTCATGGATTATCCTGATCAAGATTTTATTAAATTAAAATACACTAATACATATCTCCTAGTAATTCAGAGGGATCAATTCTATCTTGACTCACACACCGATTTGATAAGTACTTGACTACACCCAGTATCCTTTCGTCACTGAGTTAGAAACTCAGATGGTCTAGGATTAAAGTACAGTGAGTTGGTTACAAGTCACTGTGGTGGTCTCAGGTCTGAGGGATACTTATATCCATATCCATTATGAGCTACTCTTGACAGTAGAGTGCTCGGCAAAATGATCACATTCAATGTGAATGTACTCCTTCATTCCATCTGTATACCATAATAATATCTCCACACTTCTTGGTCAAGAGGATAACCAACTTATATGATACACAATAATCTATACTCGATATTACTATCATCCCATTAACAGCATATCATTTGATCGCAAACATTTTTAATGACTAAACAACAAATCCTCCATTATCGATTAATTATAGTTTTAAGGACTTCATTACAATACAGGAGTTCTAAATAAGATAGATAATTTATAATAAAAATATCAAATAATTTTTATTAATAAAAATTCATATACATTTATAAGTATGAGCACAATCATCAACAGACTGACGATTAACTTTGGAATATATTTTTCAACAACTCCCACTTGGACTAAAGCCAATTGGTACAGTATCATATATCCATCTTCGACTTGTGATCATCAAACTTCTTGATTTTGCAAGCTTTAGTAAATGGATCGGTTAGGTTTTCCTTCCCATCGATCTTCTGAAGGTCGACGTCACCTCAATCTACGATCTTTCGGATAAAATGATAGCGGTGCAGAATATGCTTGGTGCACTGGTGAGACTTCAGCTCCTTGGCTTGAGCAATGGCTCTAGTATTGTCATAGTATAACAACATAGGGCCATCAATGGAGGGTGCCACTTCAAGCTCATCGATGAACTTTCGTAACCATACAGCTTCCTTCGCAGCATCAGATGCCGCGATATACTCTGCTTCACAAATAAAATCAACCATAGTGTACTGCTTAAAATTTTTCAGCAGATCACTCCATCATTTAGGATAAAAATATAATCCGACATACTCTTGCTATTATCATGGTCTGATTGAAAGTTGAAATTCATAAACCCCACTAGTTTCAAGTCAGTTTCACCATATACAAGCTACTGGTTCTTAGTATTTCTCAAATACTTAAGAATGATCTTTATGATTTTTCAGTGGTTCTCTCTTGGATCAAACTGGTATCTACTTACTACCCCTAGTGAGTATGCCACATCTGCACTCGTATATCATGGCGTACATTATAAAATTCACTGTCGAAGCATATGGAGTTTTACTTATACTCTCTCTCTTGAGGAGTTGTCGGACAATCCTTCTTCGAGAGAAAAATTTTATGGCCTATCGAAAGATAGTCTTACTTGAAATTCTTCATGCTGAACCATTTCAGTAAGGTGTCATGTATGTGGACTGGGATAATCTAAGCAATCTTTTCGATCTATCTCGATAGATCTTCATCCCAAAGATGTAGGATGCTTCTTTCAAGTCCTTCATAGAGAATTGAGACGATAACCAAACTTTTATCCCTTGTAATGCATGGACATCATTTTCGATTAAGAGAATATCATCTGCATATAGAATGAGGAATACAACCACAGAGTCATTTACCCATTTATAAATGTAGGGTTCTTCTCCGTTTCTAATGAAGCCATACGTTCTGATAACCTTATAAAAATACATGTTCTAACTCTTGGATGCCTGCTTCATAGATGGATCTCTGAAGCTTGTACACTTTGGACTCACCTGTGGATGTGAAACTCTCAGGTTGTATCATATACATCTTTTCTTGCAGTTCTCTATTTAGAAAAGCTGTTTTCATATCCATTTGTCAGATTTCATAGTCCATGTATGCCGCTATCACAAGCATAATTCGAATGGATTTGAGCATTACCATAGGAGAAAATGTCTCATCATAGTCAATACCATAACACTGATGATAACCTTTGATAATCAAATGAGCTTTATAGGTCTCCATCTTTTCATCTGCGCCCCTTTTTCTTTTGAAGACCACTTACACCCTAGGGGTTTAACTCCTTCAAGTGGGTCAACTAATGTCCATACATTATTGACCATCATGGACTCGATTTCGAATTTCATGACTTCAAGCCACTTCTCAGAGTCGGACCTCTGCATTGCATTTATATAGGTGATCAGATCCTCATTGTTCTCATCGAGTTCAACAAGATCTCCATCCCAGATCAAAAAATCATAGTATCTATCCGGTTGATGTGATACTCTATCGGATCTCTTTAATGGTGCCTCTACAATAGGTTTCGAGTTTGACATCATCAAATCTGATTTTGTAGGTTCACTAGACTGTGTCAGTTCTGTTTGTTGAACTTTCTCAAGTTTAATCTTAGAGGCATTAATCCCTTTCCCAAAGAATTTTTTTCTAAAAAGATTGTCCTAAGGCTGACAAATACTTTTTGTTCATTAGTAAGATAGAAGTAGTACCCTTTAGTTTCTTTAGGATACCTAATAAAATTACATCTATCAATCTTAGCTGTTAGTTTGTCTGTTTTTAAATATTTGGCATAAGCCGGACATCCCCAAACTCTAAGGTGAGTGAGCATTGGCTTATGTTTAGTTCATATCTCATATGGTGTTTTACTTACAGACTTACTAGAAATTCTATTAAGCATATAACAAGCTGACTCAAGTGCATATCCCCAAAAGAATATTGGTAGAGTAGAAAAGCTTATTATGGATCGAACCATATCCAACAGAATTCAATTTCTCTTTTTCGACACATCATTATGTTGTGACGTTCCAGGAGGTGTCTATTGAGAGAAAATCCCATTCTCCTCAAGGTATGTCAGAAATTCACTAGAAAGATATTCTCCTCCTTGATCCGATCGAAAAGTTTTAATATTCTTTTCAGTTTGTTTCTCTACTTCATTGTAGAACTGTTTGAGTATTTCAAACGATTCGGACTTATATTTTATCAAGTAGACGTACCCATACCTCGATAGGTCATCTGTGAATGTAATAAAATAGTGATACCCTCCTCTGACACTTGTGCTCATGGGTCTATATACATCAGTATGTACTAGATTCAGAATATTACTGGCTCGTTCATCTTTTCCAGTAAAAGATGACTTGATTATCTTTTCAAGTAGATAAGACTCACAGGTTGACAACGATTCATAATCATTTTTATCAAGATTTTCTTCTTGAGCCAATATGTTCATCCTATTTTTGTTGATATGACCTAGCCTATAATACCAAAGGTAGACATCTGTGACATTGACTATCCTAGGATGTTTATTTGACATGTACATTATATTAAGCCTAGATACAACATAGATTCCATTATTCAACTGTCTACGCAATATCATAACACCATTTAAAATGATATCATAAAATTTTTTTATTGATATTTTATAATTTTATTTGGCCAAAAGACCTACAGAAATAATATTTCAAAAAAAAATTGAGACAGTAATGACATTCATTAAGAATAATAAATTAAGACTCAAATACAAGCTTGATGACTCCTAAAGCTAGAACTGGAACTGATCTTTCATCTTCAATATTCAGGAATCTCTTACCATCTCCAAATCTCTCACTGATCTGAAGATCCTGCAATGAATTATAAATATTAATAGGACTATCGATATCCAATATCTAGGTCATTGTATCAAAAAGAGAGAAGTTACAAGATGTTATCACATAAATACCTTGTCTAGCAATCGATTGTTTCTTCTTCTTTAGCCTGTTCGAATCAAGAAAAGCTATATACTGAGGATAATTTCTCTTCCAGTGATCCTACTTCTTATAGTAGAAGTACTTGGCCTGACTCTGATCGGCCTTGAACTTGGGCTTCTGGGTCTGACTCCAGCACTTTACACCTTTTTATTTTTATTCTTTTTTTCTTTCTTAAAGGGACGACGTCCACCCGAAGAAGATCCTCCCACTACATTCACTATTTTCTTGTGGAGCTGGTAATCTTTCTCAAAAGTCTGTAACAACCCCAGTAGACCGTGGTAGTTGACTACAAGCTTCATCATTCTGAAATGACTAAGAAATGATAGGTAGGATTTGGGCAGGGAGTTTAAGATCGCATCCTTCCCTAACTGTTTGTGCAAGAGAAAATCAAGCTTGCTCAGTTTCTCAATCTATTCGATCATGTATAATACATGATTAGTAATAGATGCACCCTCCTCATTCGAGTCTTGAAAATGGTATAATTAGTCTTGTGCCGCTCAACGTCGTTAGGAGTACCAAAAGACTCTTTTAACACTTAGAGTATTTTCTTTGGCTGAGCTTCTTCAAATTTTTGACTGAACTCATCGTTTATGGAGGCCCGCATAATACAACGCACCGTGGTGCGGTCGTTAAGCCACTTCAAGTGTCTTTAATCGCACCACGAGCATTGGGAGCGGGCTCCTCAGGTGTCAGATCTGTAATAACATACAAGATTCGCTTGTGCTCCAAGATGATTTTAAGTTTTCGAAATCAGTTATCAAAATTGAGTCCCGTCAACTTCTCACTATCCAACGGTGATCGGAGTGACAAGTTTGAGGCCATATTTGCACACACAAAGAAAAATCAAAATCTAATTAGTATATGAATTTATTAAGCTTAAAGATATGGACTTTAGTTTAAAAGTTCTCTCACTATTTTATATGAATCAGTAGCCTCTACCTCCAATTCAAAGAATTACTTTAGAATTAACATAGACTACATCAAGTCTGACTTTGGCCGGCTCACCCATGTGCATCTATAGGTAGGTTCATTAACCAATTATTTTACTAAATAATTTTTAGTAGTTGACTCAACCCAGGTAACTTTTCAGTTGACTTTGATCTTCTCTGTAAGTCCTTGGTTAAGTCCAACCATTAACATGATCGTATTTGCGAATCCAACTACCAAATAGTTAGGTCCAACTTTGGTTGGCTAACCTGACCACCTGACAGAGAGACTCGACTATGTCCTCATATTATGAATGATAATTCCAATAGCAGATAGGCACCAAGCCTTTGGGCCTCCAATGATCATCATATTAATAGACTCATTATCATCCAATTTAACAGGAGGCTATGATCTAGTTATCACCATAACCAGCTCATTTTAGAGATCTAATAATTTAGAAGATTTAATTAATTTAAGAAGAGATAAGAGAAGAGATCAATTAGTGACCATAATCCTCCCACTGTCTTCACCAAGTCACTGAATCAGGTTAGGGTCACGTTGATTGAAATGGCACCTAGATCAGTCACACTAATCAACCTTAATAGTATGGGTTAATTCAAATCACTTCGCGATCTAATCAAAATATAATTCACCAAATTGATTAGGTAAGTGAAATTGATGGGAGGGTCTGCTAAGCTTACCTTAGACACCATTAAAATGATCAGATAAGCCACTCCCAATTAAAAACCATCGATCAAAATATCAAACTTATCTTAGACACTAATTAGTTAATTAGTTTTGATTTGACCAATCTAATAATTTGGGTTCAACCACTGAGCCACAATCAAGGTCCATTTGGTCTAATCAAAGATATGGACTTGACCATCTACAACTATTGTATTATAAAATTTTAATTAATCTAATTTAATATTTGGTTAGACTTAATCAACTTCTTTACATGGTTAATCAATTCTTTGATTCTAACCTTAGGTCTAACTCAATTAAAGAAAAGAACCTGATTTGAGCTAACTCGTGCTGCATGTTTTATGCAATGTCATTAGATCTCAATTCATAATTTTAGATCTAATCAATCTAATACTTAATTCTTAATTAAATTTTGCATCAACATGGTTTAGGTTTTGAAATAATTTCTTATGTAAATCTTTTATATTAAATCATAAAATTTTTTTAGATCAAATCTAAATTTTTATGATTTTAGATCAAAATAATTTTAATTAATCAAGATTAGATGTAATTAATTTTTTTATGACTTGCATCACATATAACAACACCTAGAGTTTCAAGATCTAAGATTTTGCAAGAAAGTAAGTTTTTCTCTTTTCGCTTTCTTCTTCATAGGACCTCACAATGGCACCCCTACATGCCATAAGAGCACCCCATTGAATGGAAAGAGAGGATCATGTAATCCTACTTGCTCCTATGACTGGACGGCCTGGTGATTATCCAATTCGAGTACTTTGTTACTCAAAACATCAAATCTAAATATGATAAAAATCAGTTCTAAAAATAAATATATTTAGATCTAATTTAAATCATAAATAATCAGATCTAACATTATAAAATTAGATCTAAAGGTATAATAAATCATATAATAATAACTATGTCTTTGATACCAATTGAAGGAAACATAGGTAGTGTTATGCATGTAATTTTAAAATTTTTATGCAGCATAAGAGTAAGATTAAATGATTTAATCTAAATCAGATGCATAAGATCTAATATAGACTATCATTCCATGACAAAATATATGGATTATGATACATTTTAAATCTAAATATAAAAACTTGTATCGATCTCATCGATACTGCAATCTTAGATCTAACTATTAGATCTAACAATATGATCAAGATAGGTTAGAAACAATTACCAAACCAAAGAGATCTTGATCTTCGTTGGTCCAACACTTGGAGAAGATGTTCCTCAGGTCGCTCGTAGCCACACGAAGTCGTTTGGCCTCTACAAAAAAATCCATGCAAAGATTGGCGCAGATCAGATTCCTTAGAAGTGCTAGCTTGTAAAAAACTTCTATGCTGATTTCTTCCTTCTTTTTCAAAGGCCTTGGATGCTCCAAAGGATGAAGAGATCTGGCGGAGGAAGAGAGGAAGAGGAGTAGAAGCTCTGGAAATAAAAACACCAGCAAGAGAACCCGGATGTGATGCCAAGAAGAGGGCCACCCTTTTTATAGGCAAAGGCTAGGGTTTTGATCAAAGGAAAGGAGGCACCATAGAGTCCACACCCAAACTAATTTTAGGCATCTCAAAATTTTTTGAAAAGATTCTTTGGTGTGGAGAAGGAATCTAGTGTCTCACATGCCCTAAGAACTCTCCAAAAAATTACAAAAATTATTTAGACATCACAACCTTCCATGTTTGAAAAATCTTTTTCTTTATTTTCTCCTTATCTCTAATTCGGATCGCATTCGATTTAGGTAGGAGATAGAATTATGACTCATCAATCATTGCCACCCATCTTTATTGGGTCCACTCCTTTGATGCCAAAAGGGTCAAGCCAAATCTAATTTGCGTGGAGATATGGATATGGGTTCAGGTGTGGTGCATGAGATAAGGATAAAGTCCAATCGACTGGGACTCTTCATTTATAATTCGATTCTAATCCAAATTAAATTTGGTTTGAACCCAATGATAGAAATAGATCTAATCCAATTAGAAATCTAATTATCTCAATAAATTTTTAATCAATTAGAAATTAGTCGAGTCAAAATTCTGATCGAATCATGATCAAATTTTTTTTGTTATCAGGCTTGATCATATCAAATCAATCTGAGTCAAACTG